>NC_142956.1:7026728-7096728 GCF_046866305.1 Octopus bimaculoides
TGATCTCGTTCGTAGTGTTTCATATAAAACAATATCTGTACAGGCTACAATGTGCTGTCACTTACCTTACAAGCAGCTGATATTTTAAAGGCATATGGGTGCATCCCCACAAGAAAGATCAAATTAGCGATAGCCAAAGAAACGCACAAGTTTACTAAAACCTTTGATGCCAGTAATTTCCTTAGATTTCTGAAATAATAGGAAAATGGAATAATATTTCATTCAATGAAGTACAGGTGAAAACAATAATCTCAGTCTATAAATAATAGCTACAACTGTGTGTATGATGATTATTTCAATATAAACGATGTTATGTCTATCTATCTATCTATCTATCTACCTATCTATCTATCTATCTATCTATCTATCTATCTATCTATCTATCTCCCTACCTATCTATCTATCTATCTATCTATCTATCTATCTCCCTACCTATCTATCTATCTATCTATCTATCTATCTATCTATCTATCTATCTATCTATCTATCTATCTATCTCCCTACCTACCTACCTATCTATCTATCTATCTATCTATCTATATGTGTGTCTGTCTGTGTGTCTGTCTGTCTGTCTGTGTGTCTGTCTGTCTGTCTGTCTGTCTGTCTTGTGTGTGAGGGAGAGAAACCGAGAGAGAGAGAGAGAGAGAGAGAGAGAGAGTGAGAGAGAGCGCGAGAACGGAGAGTGACAGAGAGAATGTGTATGTGTATAAGCGAAATGCGTGGTCGTGTGGTAAGAAGTTTGCTTTCCAGCCAGATAGTTCCGAGTTCAGTACCACTAGATGCCATAATGGGAACGTGCCCTCAATTGCAACCTCTGACTGACTAAAGACTTAAGGATAGACTTGGTAGGCGGAAACTGCAAAAAGCCCGTGTGTGTGTGTGTGTGTGTGTGTGTGTGTGTGTGTGTGTGTGTGTGTGTGTGTGTGTGTGTGTGTGTGTGTGTATGTTTGTATGTATGTGAGTATGTATGAGGTCAGCTCATAAGTAATGTCCGGATTTTAAAAAAAGGAAAACAAATGATCGAATATCACATATTAATTGAACTTAATCGTCAATATACTTTACAGCATTTTCTATGAGAGCTTTCCATCTATACGTAAACTTTTTAATCCCATTCGCGAAAAACATTTTGGGTTTCGAATAGAACTGTTGCTTCGAGTCGATTCATTTGTAAACTACCAAACGAATGGTAATCTGCAGGATCAAGCTCTGGAGAATAAGGTGGATGAGCAATTTTTCTCCCAGCCAAGTTCTTCCACTTTCTACGACGTGATCTTTGCGGTGTGGGGTTTTGCATTGTACTGATGAAACACTACTCCCTAGTAAAATCATGCTTTTCCCATAACGAAACTATTTGTAGGAGTATCACGTGTGGAATGCTTATAAAGAAATTTCACTCTTAATACATGGATACTTAAATAACTTAATTACTATCATTACATTACTATCATTACATTCAAGAATGGGTAAATTACCTATTTAAATGAACTATATTATATAATTGCTGTTACTTAATTGATAAATAAAATAACACATACAACTCACTTATTATTGTCATATACTAAACATGCACCAGTTCATGCATGAAATTGATCCTTTTTCCACTTCAATGTTTACATAATTTTCTCTTATAGAAATGCACACATACAGGAAGGGTAAATTACATATATAATAATACTTTGAACGTGGCTTCCGAGAAACAGTGTAGGTAAACGACGGGTATTACTGCTAGTACTCACACTCACGCATACACATACACACACACACACACATACAGTTGTAGGGTTTCAATTGCAACGGTTACTGTGTAGGTCTAGGTGAAGCTGTATATATAAAAAGGAATAAAAGGTAATGCTATGCCACTTCGTTATAATCGCTATTACTGTTATTATTATTATATATATATATATAGAGAGAGAGAGAGTAATGTGTCTGTGAACAAAAATGTAGCCCCTCGGGATTCTCTTAAGTTTTTCCAAAGGCCCAGTTTTCATCAGTGAGCCTCTAATTATTAAGAGGCCTCATGCAGTTCTCGGGGTGTTGTGTTAACGATTATACCGTAATTATTGCACTTGCGCTTGAGTGTTGCTGTCGGCAGTATTTTAACCAATATATTATTCTGTTTGTTGCTTTAAAATGTCTTAAGAGCCTACATCTATTATTATTTATGAATTGAGGTGGGATGCAGTTAGCACAGACGTGGGTAACTTCATCCTCGGCTAAATACCAAGTTACTTTCATTATGAAGCGATCTTTGTGAAGGCCCACTGAACAAATGACAGGTGTACTTGCACGCTAGTTACTTTTTCGCGGTCTATGTTGTCACGTGGCTGCACTAAGATGAATGATTTTGATTTAATGATAAAAGATGAGATTACAAAGTACCATGTGATGGTCTGACAGGAGGGTCTTTCCGAGTCTTTTAATATGAATAGTGATTGCGTGATAGCTCAACACTAGACAAAAGACGCCTTTCTTAATCTTCTTCGTCTTTGTGTGTATGATTGTGTGTGTATATTATTGCATACGTGATGAGATGTGTATTTATGTATGTATGAATGGATGATTGTATAAGTGATGTGTGTGTGCATGATTGTATATATATATATTTGTGTGTATGTGTGTGTGTACGTATGTATATATGAATGTGTGTATGTATGTACGTACGCACGTATTTATGCATGTATGTATGTATGTATGTATTTATAGACCATTCCAAACACTGTGTCAGACTTGGATTCCTGTTTAGGATAAGAAAATAGCGACCATCTTTAAACAAATTCTGACACTCTGCAATTCCCAAGTAAGTGCCACAGTGAAATACTGCTCAGATCTATGGCAGTGTGTTATTGCTGCACATAGCCTACCCAGAAACACACGCACATATACACATACACACACATATACTTACACACACACACACACACACACACACACACACACACACACACATACACACACACCTCACACACACGCATATATATATATATATTCTCAATCCCACACAAAGCAAATTCATCTGGCTGAACGGTAAATGTTAACTCACCAACACAGAACAGCAACTTGCTCACTAACACATCGTATAAAACAGAGACCGATATTGCAGTAATAGTAAAGATCGATTCGCCATTGTAACTACTCTATTGGTCAATACCTTTCTGGCGTTACAAGCTAAACAGAAAGGATATCGTTCCCTAATTCTTCTCTTTCCTTTTTGTCATCCGTATCGTGGGTCACAAAGCCTGATCTGAAATATTTCTTTAATTAATCGCTCGTAAAAGGGACAACATTCTGAAATTCTCTCCTCATCCATACTTTTTCCTGAAGTCGTCAACCACATCGATCTTACCAATCTTCGAGAACCCCACTAAATGGTGGATGTTGCCTTTCTGCATTTAAACCGTTAATGAAAGAAAATAGAAACTGAAATTCTTACTTGAGACAAACATGAATTATTGCTGTAAGAATGAGACAGACAAATGATATTGCGCAGCCAATGTAAGATAATAGAGATGTTGGGGGATCAGTGTTCAGATTCTGAAACGGAAGCAAACAATAACGCATTAACTCCGCCTCCCATTCCTTCCTGTGTCGGTCAATAATCATGTAAATTATGAGTAGATAAAATGCTGATGTAGAAGGTGAGGACTAGAGTAAACTGCATTAGAGACAATATATGAGTGGACCGTCTTACATTGCATGTTGCATAAGAAACAGTTCCACCGAATTCATTATGTATATATATATATATATATATATATATATATATATATATATATATATATATATATATATATATATATATATATCAGTTGTATGAGTTGAAGTATGAGATGTACCACCAGCTCATAGAACTTCTGTTCAAATTCGCTGAAGATCTCTTTGTATATTTTATCAGTACAGCTAATTGAGGCTGCTTCACTTAAACCGACTCGTAACAGAGATGGACCGATGTTATTTTGTTCTCATTCCTTTAATACAAGACAAATTAAAATCGTTCTTCCACTATCACACCTTGATGCTGCATAATCGGTTTCTTTTACGTAGAGTAGCATTCTTTGACGTGTCTACTTCAGATGTGTTTTGGCCATGGATACTATAGATTGCGAATCACGACAAAATAGAGATGACAGCGTTGCTGAGAGGTTGCTCGTCTCATTTTGAGTCAATTTATGACATGAAATATGTGATGAATGAATATTAAGGCAAAGGAAGTCATGTGAAATTCAAATTACTTTTGTAACAAAAATTACAGTACTGTAAATAATAACAAAAAAACAAGTGAATTGATTCAGAAATGTTCCTGATAAAACTGACTACGATAGAAGCAACATCATGTGACCTGACTGTTTCATCTCGATTCTTGTGACGTCAGGAGAGAGCAGAACTGTTATGGAGTGACCTAATAATTTGATTTAATTCGACAAATCCTGTAGGTTTAGATATGTGCCTTAGAGAGGTGCAACGTTTATGTTTGTGGGCAGCAGAAGTATAGTATAAGTAACAAGTGGTGGATACATGTGCATTATGGATATAAACAGCATCAGCAGAAGAAATCCTATTAATGAGTGGAGAGATCTTGTAACAGAATCATGAGGAGATCAAGGGTTTAACATCTATGCTGCAAACATGGTTATTGTGCTGCGGAGGTTTATCATATCTTAAATATATATTTATCAACTTGGCCATCATTCAGGTGGCTTCAACACAATAAATTTTAAAATCAAGAGAGATGACTGCCTCTCTCACTCTCCTTGAAATTATTGCTGAAGGAATTTTCATGTATTTGGGAATGGTAGCTTGGCAAATTTAAAGGACACCGTCCTAAGTTTAAACAAATAAACAACAGTTATACCAACAAGAACAACAACGACTTTTTACAATATTTCAACCCCACGTAGTTACTATTAACCTAACATATTTACCAAATTATCCAACAACAGAAAGTCTAGTAGGTGTTGACATTATTAATGCATAAACATAAGCAGCTTAATTACAGGTAATTAACAAGTCGTCATAATCTTACCAACCATTAATAGGGCAAAACTTGTAAGATGGTTACAGGAACAAAGTGCTTTCTCTCCAGGTACATACTTAGATACACTACAGCCTTTGGTTGACCAATGGGGATTCTGTCCAGGAGATTCATCCCAATAAACACACTGTGGGTTGGTGGTATTCTGAAAAACATATTCTGATAACTTAATCAAATTCCTTTGTAATTAAAATACATGTAATGAATCTTTGTTAATTTCATTGATAAAACATCAAAACTGCTCATGGCCAACACCGTTTGATAGCTAACTGCATTGGGAATCCAAAATCATTGGCTGTTGCATAACTTATCTGACCATTTCGTCTCGTTTATAAATCTATGCATATTCTCCTAATTTACATTCATTGCCATAAAAATAGATGAATACATCGGATTGTGTAGTTTCAGAAATATTTAACGGTATACAGGTTGATAAGATATTAATGGCTGGGATGCGTTACGTCATAGATTCACTTGATCATGGAGGGCATAAGAGTAAACAGCAACAACGATTACCATTTAAAAGCCCAAAGTAATTCACGCTGAAAATACAGGGACACGATCAATGAAGTCAATACAGAGATATAGTAAAACATTATGGTGGTGATCGGAAGATACAACACAAGCATCTTGAAGCATTTCTTGGAATGAAGATAGAATACTTCCATCATCACACAATGCTTACATTATAAACATACATGTTCTAACTGAAGATAGTAACAGCTACTGTATCAGTAACAACAACAACCACAACTACTACTACTACTACTACTACTACTACTACTACTACTACTACTACTACTACTACTGCTGCTGCTGCCGCTGCTGCTACTGCTACTACTACTGCTACTACTACTGCTGCTGCTGCTGCTACCACTACTATTACTACTGCTACTAGCACTGTGTTTCTTTCAGGGGGAATGAGATATGACTTTGAAATGAAGCATTAACAACAAAACAACAGTTATAATAAACAGATGGCTATTACCGGATTTATTAAATTGAATGATATATTAACTGGTTCATCGAGGTTGATTATTTTAATGTTAGGAATATTTGCAGCAATAATATTACTGTTAATTTTAGTATTTGCTTTGGTACTGGAGGATTTTTTTACCTGTAAAGAGAAGTCATTAAATATATTAATTTCTTCGATGGAAGTGTTTAATACGTGGTTGTATCAAAAAGTTCTGCGACTAGTTCAATAGCGCACCAACAGATGACAGGACATGGTTGCGTGTGCTGTGAGAGCGAGCATTGACTTTAATGAAGCAGTGTGACCAGTGACATCGCTGTGTTTAATTCGCAAGTTGTGAAATTTGTACTTTTGTGATTACATGTATGCTGTAGACTGCGATTTTCTCGTGGACAATCACTAAGATCCAACGTGACATTTTGCGTTAAACTTGCGACGTTTGTTACAGAGACATTGAATATGCTTCAGCAAGCTTACGGCGTCGAAGCAATGGGTCATATGCAAGGATTCGTATGTCACGGGCGCTTCAAAACCGAGAGAACTTTCCTGGAAGATGATGAGAAAAGTGCCACGAGCGTCATCTCTCGGAAATATGATATTGTACATCGAAAATTCATCTTTTTTTTGAAACGTTTGGAAGAGGACATTCGGTAAAAGCGTTCGGATCTGGGAACGGGAAGAACTAGATTCTTCACGACAACAATGCAGCCTGTCACCGAGCTCTCCCCACTTTTGAGTTACCTGCTAATATCAACATGGTATCGCTCCTACACCCGCCCAGTTCGCCAGATTCAGCACCTGCGAACTGCCTTCTTCTTCTCAAAATGAAACTGTAGCTCGCAGGGCACAGTTTTCACACCGTTGTCGAGATCCAGAGCGAATCGTAGAACGTTCTTGACTCGCTTACGGAAAACGAATTATGAGTATCCAATCAGCTAATTAATTCGTATGTTACTAATCCGCTTACAAATTTCTAAGCGGAGTAGTAAAAGAGTACAAAATGTCTTCTAAGATTAAAAATATGGATTTGTTCCTTTTATCAACTTACCAACAATGGAGCTTTGTATCTTTGAGAGAAACAATTTCCTTCCTCAAAGGAAGAATATTCAAATATGTGTGGGTACGCGTACGCATGTACGTGTATGTGCGTAACTGTGAACGTGTGTGTAGGTATGTATAAATGTATATATACATACATACATATATATATATATATATATATATATATATATATATATATATATATATATATATATATATATACACGTATATATGTGTTTGTTCTGCATATTAGAGCAATGATTCTGAATTTACTCAGAATGTCTGTGGAGACCAAACCACCGGTGTCTTATGATTCCATTTTGTCGTTTTTGAACGAGCTCTGCTTTTAACGCACCGACTTTCTTACATGTTTCGTCAAAACAACGAACGTTTTTAGTTGGTTTCTTCATCATAAATGGATACACACACGCATATATATGCATATATACATATGTACGTACACATAGACATTCGTAGCTATATTTGTTTTAGTATTAGAATCATAAAAACAACAACGATTTGAAACATTTAGTCAACTGGAGAAAGAGAGATTTCGATTTTGGTTCCATACCCTATACAGCTTATCTTCCTGCATGGCGAAAAACGAAATCCTTGAAACAGCAGACTGATCTTCGGTTTTCAGATGTTTTAACAAATTCCGTGGTAATGAAATGAAGTCTACCTTATCATTTACTTGTGGGTCTGAATTTGAGTTGTTATATATCTGATGGAAGAATTTGAAAGAAAAATAAATGAAATTGATAAACAAAAAAAATATACCGTTACATGTGAATGAGGTCGTCATAAAAATTCATAAACTTTCGAATGTGAAAACATTCTGTTTTGGAATAGTGGTCCTCGTAGCATATAAATATTGGGTTGGAAATACTCTGTTGGATACAAAATGTTCTATGGACAATGTTATGACGTGGGTATGCAGGTCTGGTGTGAAGTGGTATTTGACAAATAAATAGTTGGTTGTGGTTATGTAAAAATAAACTATCGCAGAAATATATCTCAACACAGAAGGCAATGCGTAGTACTCGAACATAGGCACGATACTCAGCATTCACTGGTTAAACGGACACACATCGAACTAACTCGGTAACGAATAAGGTCGGAGTAACATCATCAACTACCGGCTGACTGTTCGCTGAGTGATTTATTGCAATCGGTTAGTCACATAGGAGTATTCAGGATTCTCACATAACATCTGCCCTTTTTCAGAATTCAACTTCGCCCGGGGCTAAGTATATTTTGTGTTTAAAGTCACTTACAAGTACTTCTGATAGTTTTCTTTTTCTCATGCTTCAACGTGTTGTTTGCACGATTTGTTTAAGCGTTGGTACATTAAATGTATAAAAAATGACTTCCACCGGAAATTCGTTTCTTGTGACCGTTTCCTCAGTAAACCTTAAGATTCTAGTTGATTTATATGTCTCTTATATATGTAGTTATGACCTTTTACCAAAAATAACACTTTCCCAATCTGTTTAGCAATCACTCCGTCCTCTCACATTCCTTTACCGTTTTTATATATCTTTGTGAACAATTTGCAAGACGTTTGGAGCTTAGTTATGTGGTTACTTCGTTTTAGCATATATCTATGTAGGTGTTTTAAATCTGTGCGACCATAGACGCTCCTGCGCTGTTTAAAAAAAAAACTGATGGTACCCCAGCATGGCCGCAACTTCAAGGCGCTGAAATATATAAAAGAATAAACGAATACTTGTCCGATATTTTCTCTTTTTACTCGGCAACAATGTATGAAACACTGATCTAATCTTCCTAGCGAATATTAATTCCGCAGGGTGTATTGGGATTCGGTGTCACTTGTTACACCCTCAAAAACTGTTGAACTGCAAGGTCCTCTATTACTTCGTTGTTCGCTTTCTTTAAAGCCTTCTTAAATGTATCGACAATATATTTGACCCAGGATGATATGGCGGTGGCATGTTAGATGGAGGACATTTTACAGAGTTGTTGCACTCTTCTGCAGTAAACTGAGTTCCATTGTCAGACACAAGGGTATCAGGTGTAACATACCTGGCGAACAATTCGTGTAAAAACTAACTGCAACCAAAGTGCCGATGTTTAACACTTACATACTTCTGGCCACTTAGCAAAACCGTATACCACAACAAGGTAACTTGAACCGTTAAATAGATTTGCGAAATCCACATGCAGTCTGGGTCAAGGGATATCTGTTTCTGGTCACTGTTGCCATTAGGATGTAGGCGGCTTTGCTGAAAGCACAGCCTCTGCATGTCCTCATACATTCTTCAATCGCTCGGTCCATTCTTGGCCAATACAAAAGGCTTTTCATCAATGACTTCATTCTTGAAATGCCCGGGTGAACTATATGAAATTCATTTAATATTCTTATTGGTGCATTCGTATTCCGCTTGTTTTTGTAAGTAAGCATCAGAAAGATCTAATTTCACGAACAACTTGCCACCACTTAGTTTCGAGAAGATCTCCATTGGGCAAGATCATGGGTAGTTATACAGTCGTTTAGTCCCATCGAGAAATCTGCACATACCCGAATTTTGTCGTCCTTCTTTTTTACATACACCGTTGGATTAGCCCAGTCTGAGTAATCCATCTTTTCCATCACTTCTATTTTTATAGTCTTTCAAATTCCTTATTGACTTGTTACAAACTGTACACTACTTTTCCGTTTGAAAACCGGTAATGGATTTTCTCTTACCTGAAATCTTGCTTTAAATTTATTGCACCAACCCGACTCGTCCGAAAAGGATTCAGGGAACATTTTCACTTGTTTTTGTTTAAATTTTCTGACACTGTATTAGAACTAGTGCACGATCCCATTACACTTTTGCTCAGTTTACTCAGATCTTATTTATTGTAATTGGTTAGTCCATCTTCAGTCGCGTTGGGGGTGTTCAGGATTCTCCTATAACAGGCAACCTTCGATCTTTCTTATCCAAAACGGGTTTTCAATCCAATATTTCGTTATAATTTTTTATAACGTTATATCGTTTGAAATCCACTGTTCCAGAAAAGGAATTATTACTAATACTGTTGTTGTTGTTGTTATTCTTCTTCTTCTTCTTCTTCTTCTTATTATTATTATTATTATTATTATTATTATTATTATTATTATTATTATTATTATTATTATTATTATTATTATTATTAGTTGTTGTTGTTGTTGTAATTTCTACTTCTTCCCAATTACTACATTGTTACACCATTACAAATAACGGAACAGCTAAAAGTACCAATATCACACAAATGCCCTTATCCACTACTGAAGTAGAAAAGTGGAGTTTCTACGTTGGTCAACTAATTATTCATATATTCAGTACTATTCGGTTTTCTGTCTCAATCTCATTCTTGTTCTCGGGTACCCAAAAGCAAGGCATGTGACGAAGTACTGCATATTTTTTAGATGAATCAAATGATTAGAAAGATTGTGAAAGTCAATGGTATATATATATATATATATATATATATATATATATATATATATATATATATATATATATATATAAGTGTGTGTATATATATATATATATATATATATATATATATATATATATATATATATATATATATATATGTATATATATATATATATATATATGTATATATATATATGTATATATATATATATGTATATATATATATATGTATATATATATATATATATGTATATATATATATATATGTATATATATATATATATG
Organism: Octopus bimaculoides; assembly: GCF_046866305.1. Classification (NCBI taxonomy): domain Eukaryota; kingdom Metazoa; phylum Mollusca; class Cephalopoda; order Octopoda; family Octopodidae; genus Octopus; species Octopus bimaculoides. Next base: position 7,037,494 of record NC_142956.1, read on the forward strand.
TATATATATATATATATGTATATATATATCTGTATATATATATATATATATGTATATATATATATATATATATATATGTATATATATATATATATGTATATATATATATATATGTATATATATATATATATATGTATATATATATATATATATGTATATATATATATATATGTATATATATATATATATATATGTATATATATATATATATGTATATATATATATATATGTATATATATATGTATATATATATATATATATATGGGAGAATATACAAAAAATAACAACAGACGAGGACAGGTGGTGTAAATAACAAAAGTATATATTAGTATGACGCTCGGGAATACGGAAAGTCTTTGACGTTTCGAGCTACGCTCTTCAACAGAAAGGGTACTTGACAGAGCAGGGTCAGACCCTGCTATGTCACGATGGACTTATATATTCTTCCTCTGCTCCCTCCCACTTGGTTTTAATATGTTGCCACATTTGTAATATGTCTTTTTTTCTACATTTTTTCGTGCAGCTGAAGATTGCTCTTCATATTGCATTTAAGGTAATGCTCACATTACTTAAATAAATTGAAGTAGCATGAAACGTGCGTACTGCAATCACTTTTGAAATCCGTGTTGCTTATTATTTGATATATGTATATATATATATATATATATATATATATATATATATATATATATATATATATATATATATATATATATATATATGTATATATATTATTTTGTTTAAAAGAGTTCCAACACTGTCTGTTTTTTATGTTTTATTTATATTCCTGCAAAACCAATGTGGGATATAGAATATGGAATATATAATATATAATATAATATACAATATATAATATAAAATAAAAATGCATGGTACTATGAAATAAAGTATTGAATGTCTTATTGAATATAAGGAATATTGAGTGTTCAATATAAAGGATTAAATATATAAAGGCTTAAAGATGTTCTGGTGGCATGGATTTTGTGTCACTATAAATGGAATGATCCTTTCCTGTTTGTCTTTTCTTTGTGGTGTCCTCAGTTGTTGTATGGGTATTTTCGAAGCCCGCTGAATACCGTTTTCTATGAGTCGTGATGGGTACTTTTGCTTCAGCAGAAATTCTTTCAGTTCCATCAGGTGCTGATTTCTGGTCTCTATTTCCTCTACAATAGTACATATTCTCATGGCTAGGCAGTATGGTATGTTGCGTTTTGTATGGGGTGGATGGCACGATTTAAAGTTCAAGTATTGGTGTGTGTCTGTGTGTTTGTAATACATATCTGTGGTAATGGCGGTGTTCTTTTTAATTACCATTATATCTAGAAATGGTAATTTGCTACTGTTCATCTCCTTTGTAAATTGGATGGATGGGTGTAGGTTGTTCAGGAGGGTGTTAAATTCTTCCACAATGCTTTGAGGTTTGGTCCAGATTATGAAGCACTCGTTCAGGTATCTCTTCCATGCTTTTTCTATAAACTTCCTAAATTCGGTGTTATATCTCTCCTCTATTTCCTGGTAGAGTTTTTGTTCCAAGTAACCCATCACCGAATTCGCATAAACGGGAGCAAACCTCGTCCCCATAGCCGTGCCTTTAATTTGGATATAGTTCTTACCATTGAAGAAGAAAGTATTATTTTCCAAGATAAGTCTCACTGATTCTAGTATAAATGTCAACGTGAATCTGTTGGGAATTGCTTCCCTGTGTTTGTCTACCCAGTATTCCACCGCCTTTATTCCTAAATCATGTGGGATATTTGTGTATAGGCTTACTACATCAAAGCTCAGTAGGATTGAATTTGTTTCAGCGGTTTTGGGAAGATGGGATAAAAAGTCGATGTCGTCCCGAATGAAACTGGGTATGTATGTACATAGTGGCTTCAAAAGAATGTCGATGAAATTGCTTAGACGGTGAGTAGGGCATACTGGGCCAGCTATAATTGGTCTAAGTTTTAAATCTTTTGGATGTAGCACTTTTATGTATGTATATATATATATATATATATATATATATATATATATATATACAAGCTCCAATTATTATGTTAGATTTAAAAGTAGTGGGCTGACAGAAGAGAAAGCACGCTGGACGAAAAATGCGTAACAGCATTTCTCCCGTCTCTACACTCTAATTGAAGATTGTATAGAAGAATTAGCGTCGGTGTAGTCAACTAGACAACTTCCCCAAAACTTCGAACTTTGCACCTAAAGTTGAAGCGATTATTATTTCAGCTTTATTGCCAATCTGTGCCGTATATATATTGTATTTTATATTTGGATTGTAATCTGCACCAAGACTTATACCATCGCTATTTTATATGATAATAAAAATATTATATTTCACTGTAATGTATTTTATCAATTTCAGTATTTATGGTTAATGGTTAATAAGAAAGTAATCACGAGAAAGTACTGTACCATTGTCTTTGCTTCATTTTCTTTATTTCCAAATGAAATACCATAGACAGCACCATTGAAAGTGTCCTTCTCCACTTTCATAGCACCTATACCAAGGTTAGAATATACAGCTGTGAGCCGCTGCTCTTCCAGTGGAATCTTTTCTGCGATTGCTTCTATAATGTCCAGCATTCTGTGAGAAAATCAAGAAAATAAATGTTAAGTGTATGTTTCAAATACGCAGTTAGATATAGATGTAATTACACTGATTATATTGATTAATAAATCTATATATGCTACTGTTTCTTCTTCTTCTTCTTCTTCTTCTTCTTCTTCTTCTTCTTCTTCTTCTTCTTCTTCTTCTTCTTCTTCTTCTTCTTCTTTTTATTCCTCCACCATCACCACCACCATCATTACCTACTACTACTACTACTACTACTACTACTACTGTTGCACTGACAGCAAAAGGGATCTAAATTTTACCTTTTCCCGGTTCCCTCTGATTCTTCTGTTTCATCCAAAACCTCTTCCGGTGTGTTTATCATATCGTTGATACTAGGAAGTATATTGTTCACTGTTATATTGATGGAGACATTCGATATCAATGGCACCATTTTTTCATGAATGTCTACAGCCAAGTCAATATCTTTTGCTTTGAAATACACTGATTTCTTGGAAATATTGCGGAGTATTGTTGAAACCTTCTCAACATTTTCTGGAATGAAAAATTTAACATGAAATTTAAGGTAAATTACTGTCGCTTTCAGACGAAATATTAGATGCAAATAAAATGTCGCATAACATTTAAAGAAAGTTAATTAACAACTCAGGATTCACATAATATAGAGATTGCTATATGTGTTTAGTTGTATATCAGTTGTATATTGGTTGCTATATATCGTTAGTCTCTTGTTCTGTAACGTTAACTGGAACAATGGGGAAGGTACACAACGTTATGGAAGCCCTTTATAGTTGAATAAGACATACTCGTGGAAATGGATGCTTATAAATAACGTTATTGACAACCAGTGAGCTGTGATACACCAGCCGTCATAAAAATCTGTTAATATGAACGAGACTATTGTTCAATTACATGTTGAACCTAAATGAAAACGGGCTGCGGTCCTAAGAATTAAGACTGTTCAGTCTTCATCAACGACTTATGAGAAACTGAAGGCATCACAAGGCTGCAAGCTTAAGAGCATCTCTTTAATGTTACAGTGCTACAGCTGCGAATTGTAAATCGCTTGAATTTAATGCTACACAGGAATGGGGAATGTGTCATTGAAGTTTTAAATTCTTTATAGCCACCCACACAACGTAATAGACGCTTGTACAAATGATATCTCCATTGCTTTATATTCCTTTATCTACTGACCGATTCTGCAGAAAATTAATAAGAAAAGTAGTCTTTATTTAATAATAAACTCAAATCTCTCAAGTAATCATTTCTGTCAGCTCATTTCCATTCTAGTGACACGCCGTTGGAAGAGATGAACAAAAGTATTGTATCTTGACAGATGATTTTAATCATGACTAAACGTACCTGCATGCATACATGTACATACACACACTCGCAGGCAAATGTGTGTGTGTGTGTGTGTGTGTATATAAACCTCATACACACACACACACACACACACACACACACACACACACACATACACTCATATATATATCCCTCCTATATACTCACATATGTTCCTCCTCCACCTATTGCTGCTGTTTCCACGTTTCCTACTAATACTACGGTAAGGGTATTTCCCCAAACTCACCTTTACCGATGTCTACGCTTGTGAGGTTCTTTAGTTGTTCAGTGATCCCCTCTGTATTGTAGCATTGAGACATGTCTGGCTCTTGCCAGACGCCAGTGAATGGTGAACATTTCGGTGATGTCGTTGGCATCCTTGGATCTATCACCCTTCCGGAAAAACTGAAAGATAAATATCAAATATTATCAGACGTGTTTATGCATTTTCATTTCATCAATATTAGAGAAATGTCTGATAAACAACGACTCGATCGTGATTTGAACTCATAATCTAGTGGAACAAGGATAAATACAGGGATGTGTTCCGTCAAATATCGATAATTTATTCTAAATTCCTATCCTTAAAATCAATATAATATATGTTTTCTTACTTAAGTTTAGATTAAAAAGATATTGCTACCTCTGCTTTTATTATTTATATTTTGCTGTGACTTTGTAAATACAAGTTAGGTGGATGAAGTATTAAGGCACGAGGCTGTTAATCAGAAGTGGGCGGCCAATCATCTACCTATAGTTTGTTGTCATCATCATTAGCAAGAGATTTACGTATATTTTCTTCTACAGGCACAAACTGGAGTAGTTCCACCTTTGTCTGAAGACTTATAAAAATCACCCTTCAACAATAACAACTTAGATGCTTGCATGTGGAATAACGTGGGAGATATGAAAGAATAGTAACCACTATGAGATAGGTCCCACGGTGATCTGCTTTCCTCGCTCACCGCCATATGGTAACCATATAGTTACAAATCGTATTGCTCTAAAGTACATCATAAAATTGAATAAATGATATTACTCTGAAATCATTAGAATTGGTGATAAATGCTATTGGTTGAGTATAGATATATGCTTGTTACCCTACATTTATTTTGTGATATTCTGGCACTTACAGGAATAATTACAAGAAATGTTTTACACCTTCGTCTAACATCGCAACGAAATAAATTTTGGTTGTTATGACATGGCAAAATAATGTCATGGTGTAAAATGTAAAATATCAGTGTTAAATGATTTTAAATCACGGACATTAATTCTATAATCTTTATATCTCTAAGTGTTTTGCCTACTACTAGCGGAGCCCCGTGAATATTTCACCGAATTAATGGTAAACTTAGTGTGTTATTTCTGAAAACTTAATCCAAAAAACCTGAAAGCATAGGTTGTGTTTTTTTTCTTATCAAATGATAATCATTCATCTGCTATTCATTGAAGAGTGAAAGAAATTGGAATACGATGATTTCTTAATGTACTTTATATATACATTTCATATATTTATACACAATTTTATAAACTTAGGAAACAACACGCATAAAATAAATATTCAATCTTATTTTTCCATTTTTCCTGTATAGAAAAAACATCGTCATATTGTATATATCTGCCACATTGATGCACTTATGTGTGGATGCGCAATGGCTAGTGGTTAGGGCAGCGGACTCGCGGTCATAGGATCGTGGTTTCGATTCCCAGACCGGGCGTTGTGAGTGTTTATTGATCGAAAATACCTAAAGCTCCACGAGACTCCGGCAGGGGATGGTGGCGAACCCTGCTGTACTCTTCCACCACAACTTCCTCTCACTCTTACTTCCTGTTTCTGTTGTGCCTGTAATTCAAAGGGTCAGCCTTGTCACACTGTGTCACGCTGAATATCCCCGAGAACTACGTTAAGGGTACACGTATCTGTGGAGTGCTCAGCCACTTGCACGTTAATTTCACGAGAAGGCCGCTCCATTGATCGGATCAACTGAAACCCTCGTCGTCGTTAAGCGACGGAGTGCCAACAACAACAACGATGCACTTATGTATAGGTATTAAATGATAGGTGATATAGAAAAAAAAACTTGGTTAAATTTTATAAAATACACTTTTCACTATTCAATCACCGTCGTCGCCTCCACCCCACGATTATCAGGTCTCCCCTCTCTTTCACCCCTCTGTCTCCCCTCTTTCTCCCCCTCACTCCTCTCCTCTACCTCCCCCTGCCATTTTTAAAATCTCACCATCAGACCATCACCGCTCTGCTGACCTTATATTTCTAATTCTCTTCTACTTCCAACTAAGCTTTGTAACCACGTAATATATATTACGTTTCCCCAGCACATATCATGGACACTTCTCTCTCCCTCTTTTTCTTTCTCCCTATTTCTGTTTCGCTCTTCACCTTATCCTCTTTTTCGCTCTCCTATTATTTTTTGTCCCTCTTTATGTCTCACTCTTCGCCTTATTCATTTTTCTCTCTCCTTTTTCTCTTTCTTGCCTTCGCTCTAACTTTCTCTTTAATTAATCACATGCAATCGTTATAATTACGTCACGAATGCTACTCTCTCCGTGTCCTTTCTCTCTTCCTCTTTTTTCTCCTTTTTCTCTAATCATGTGATGGTTATACCGACGGTAAACAACGTAATTCCAAACAGAATTATAATAAGATGTAACTTTCTCTTCCAACAGGATGACACTTCAAATTTCAAAATTTTAGAAGAGATCAAACATTACAAACGAACCAGGGTCTCGTTGCTACATTTGCATGACATGAGATGGACACATTAGTTCCTACTTTCGTCATTGGCCAATAAAAAGTACCATTGTTTGTTGATGTTGTATTTTCATTACAAACCACTGAAAAAGAAACAGAACGCTTATATGAGATACTTATTAGGGAATTCTTTGGTGTGGTTTATATACTGTAAAATACATGTACATTAATACTGGTGAGTAGTTGTAATAGTGTTGCTTGTGGTGGTGGTGGTAATAGTGGTGGTAGTTGTAGTAGGATTCATAGTAGTAGTAGAAGTAGTAGTAAATGTAGCAGCAGTGGCAGCAGTGGCAGCAGCAGCAGTGGTAGTAGTGGTAGTAGTACTAGTAAATCTAGCAATAGTAATGGTAGTAGTAGAGTAGTACTACCAAGGTCTTTCACTATACATCACTCCGTTTTTATCAATCAATTTTACCACCGATGTCAGTTGAATAATCGCTGCGAGACAATAGCATCATTTTCACCAGTCATTTGCCTCGCATGTAATATTGCTCGACGATGTATAAAAATATAAACACAAACACATAGATATATGTGTGTATAAATGTATGTATATATGCATATCTTTGTATTGAACACAGTATCGTGTGTTGCTATACACCACTAGTCACGATGCATTTCCTCGGTAGCTTCGGAATCGGTGAGCCAATTTTGAGGGAATTGATTAATAGTATATTCAAGTTAAAGCTGATTTACCCTAAAACGATTAAATGATAATTATAAAGTGTGTTTAATTACATATCAAGAGGTCTTTATCTTTGTATGCGTCTATGTCACAAAATGTTAAGAAATCATATCATCGGACTAAAGCAGCTAGCACATCCAAACTGTTGTTTCCTACTACTACTGCTGCTACCACCACCACCACCACCACCACCACCACCACTACCACCACCACCACCACCACCACTACTACTACTACTACTACTACTACTACTACTACTACTACTACTACTACTACTACTACTACACGTAGCGGTAGTAAACAATAGTTTGGATGTGCAAGCTGATTTAAGGCCGATAATATATAATGATTTCTGAATATATTTTGTGGCATAGACGCATAAAAAGATGAAAACATCCGAATATGTAACTAAACACCCTTTATAATTATTATGTAACCCTTTAGAGTAAGTTAGGCTTAAACTAAATAAAATGTTAATCAATTCTCTCGAAAGTAGCTCACCAATTCCGCAGCTGCCGAGGTAACGCATTGTGACCAGTGGTGTATAAGAACATCCGATATTCTGTTCAATACAAAGATATGCATATATACTTACGTTTATATACACATATATCTATGCTTATGTGTTCATATTTTTATACATCGTGGAACATTATTACATGCGAGGAAATGACTTGGTAAAATTGATTGATAAAAAACGGAGTGTTGTTTAATGAAAGACCTCTTATCTTTATTCGGCAGTGTACTTTCCTAGAATTGGTTTTCATGAAGTGTGAAGATGTAACTGTCTTGTGAGTTTCGTAATTTCTCTAGTTCAAAAATATACTAGACCACGTAGCCAAATGAACTTGTGACTCCGAGGGCATATTCCAAACAATTCGCTTTTTGAGCTCATGAAAGCATAGGAAGGTATAAATATTTCAGCCAAGCAGAGCCTGCTTCTGCTTCATTTCAGGTATAAATCAGCATGTTCCTGCAACTTCTAGCTGATATTGTGCGGCACTGTTTTCTTCTTTGACAGACATGAATAAATTGTTGGTGGCGTAGCATCGGTAGCAACTCCGGCAGGATTGATTAAGAATGAATAGATATGTCAATGTTTGGAACCTTCCTGTTTTGCGTGCTTCTACCTCTTGCTGTCTGCTAGCCAGAGGACAGCTTTCATCAACATGAGTCCTTGAACTATTGATTCAACTGTGTTGCAAATACACACAGTCTAAAGAAACGATGTATTCTCCGATGACGAATATGAAGAACAATCATATATTTGCATTTAAATTTGGCAGACAGTATTAACATTGAATAAATTAAGTACAGAAAATTACCCTCTGAGGCACAATTCCGGACAAAGTTGTTTGTGGAAGGCCAGCGGTCGCCTCTGTATACAAGTCTCCCCTTTCTACGCCACGAATGTTTTCAAAGGTAAAGGCAAAGGCCAATACAACATCCCGATTCATTTTTGCAGTAGAAAGAACTGGACCAATTTGGAATAAATTGACTTCGTTTGAAAAATATACGTGACTAAACATCGAAGGGTGATTGCCAGTAACTGGCAATTAAAACCAAATATGTCCAGCATAATCTGTAGGCAATGAGATGTCAGGCTCTCATGCGAAACTGCTTCGTGATATTTGTTCTGATTCTCAGAGACATGATTTTAGATTTGGCTTTCCTCATTTTATGTTCTGTAAAAAAAGTTCGAGTCAAAGTGGGGTATCGGTATAACTTGATGCATTGCGTTTCTAATAACAACAGTTCACATTCTAATTTTAAATGCGAGCATGCACGTCTACGCTGAAATAGTTAAGCCGTCACCTGATATAACGCCATCACCTGACAGTTTTGATGCCATAAGTGGAGCAGAATTTCCTTATTTGAAACTCGTCTCCAGTTTGGTGATAATTCTCTTCGACTGTCTCATCATCTTCGAAGACCCGGTAAAGATTGAGCGCAATTTAACTTCCTCTTTATTAAAATATAATGGAACTCTAGAATTCTTGAGAATTAACATGTCATGAGGAAACTAAAACGGTCACTTTCTTTCTTGTAGAGAAGACGAAAGTTATGACTAGAGAGTTCCTTCCATCACAAGCCTCAGCACCACAGTATTGTTCGACTTTGTCTCCATAAGACTTAGATATACACACATTAAGTAGAAAACAAATATCTCCTGTAGAATTTCCATAAATCAAGCTAAAATGAATAAAAGGATTCAGTTGACAATGGGAAGTAGACAGAGGACATTATAAATAAAATTACAAGACACATTATTGATTTGAGAAAAAAGGTGCATATGTGTGTTGGTGTGTATGTATGTTTGTGTGGGTGTGTGTTTGTATTTGTGTGTTTGTGAGTATCCTTAATATTATTCAATTCTTATTAAGATGCTGATGATGACGACGACGACAGCGTATGTGATAATGGTGATGATGGTGATTGTGTTGGCTATACAACTGGCAAGAAACGTACGACTTACTTTCACCAATCAATTCCATCTCATCTTGCTTAATCCCCAAATTACGCAATGTCTTTGATGAGTTAAGAGTTTCAAAAATTTGCTTGAAAACTTCATCTTTAGTAACATTATCAGGTACAGAGCAATTAATATTAAATACGTTTTTCAGTTCCTCTAATCTGAAATAGAATATTAAAAAGCGATTAAAATAATATAATTATTTTCAACAATATCTACCACGTTATTTCATTACATGAAAATTTTACGAATCAAATTTTATTTTGTTTTTGTTGTTGTATGTGTATGTATCTCTATATTACTTGTTAGTCTGACCTGTTTTCCTTTTTTCCCTGATTGTTTTCGTATTTAACTCGTTTGGTTTCGTACATCATTTTGTTGGCACAGCTGGTGACGTCTTCTACTCATATATGCATATATATATTTTCTCCTTGTCTCCGTATTCTTTCTGTTGAAGAGCGTAGCTCGAAACGTCAAAGACTTTCCGTATTCCCGAGCGTCATACTAATATATCCTTTTCTTATTTACACCACCTGTCCTCGTCTGTTGTTATTATTTGTATATTCTCCCATATATATATATATATATATATATATATATATATATATATATATATATATATATATATATATATATATATATATATATATATATATATATATATATGTATGTATATATATATATATGTGTGTGTGTGTGTGTGTATCTGTATATATATATATATATATATATATATATATATATTTATTCATATGTATATATTTGTGTGTATATATATATAGATATATATATATATATATGTATGTACGTATATTTTATATATATGTATATATATATATATATATATATATATATATATATATATATATATATATATAAATATATATATACATATATATATATATATATATATATACATATATATATATATATATATATATATATATATATATATATATATATATATATATATATATATATATATATATATATATATATATATACATATGTATATTATATATATATATATATATATATATATATATATGTATATATGTATATTTATATATATATATATATACGACAAGAAACAAGTTTTGCCTTTTTTATGAAGACAAATGGGTTTATTAGACGGCAAAAAAGAAGTGCTCAAATGAAACGAGACACAGAAAAAATATTGATTACAGAATAGACATCAAATTCTTGCCAACGACTTTATATAATTCCCCACCTCCATACATTTCAGCATATATAAATATTACCATGGCTTTTAACGTATAGAATGAATATATATATATATATATATATATATATATATATATATATATATATATATATATATATATATATATATATATATATATATATATATATATATGATACAGAGAAGATCAAAATTATATATGCAAATAATAATACAAATATATATATATATATATATATATATATATATATATATATATATACATATATATATATATATTTATATAACGGCTATCAAGAAGGTATATGCAATCGGCTAAAAATCTTAAAGCGTGTCATGCGAATAAAACCCTAAATAAAATATCAGTCAAGTAAAAAATATGTTTTACTCTCCACAATTAAAAATATCTCAAAAAAGTTCATCTCATAAAAATGTTCTATTCAAAAAGCATAAGTAATGTTGGTATTAGTAATAGGGATTTTGGGTATTGTATTTCTGGGAAATCCTGTAATTGTAGAAAACCTAGGTCATGTCCCGTTGACAGATTCTGTCTGACTACTGATACTATATATATGCGTCGTTAAAGAGGAGGGTAATTTAGATAGATTTTACATAGTCAGTATTGTCAATTTTAAGGCGACATGTAGGACCTATGTGAATTGAGATGCTACATTGAGGTCGGTAGTTAAAACAATTGCTAAAAGCTTAGTGCCTAGTGTTGATTTTGTTGTTTTGCCTATGGGCCGTGACATTTATTTGCTTTTTCTCCCAGTTAGGGGCGAAAATGGAATAAGTAAAACGGTGCAGACGCCCAAGGCTGCTAGGGCCGGGACCTACGCTTCTGCAGCCAGTTAGCAAAAGAACGCTGCCACCGTCAACCTCGAAATTGAAGAGGCGGTTTTAGTTGAATTCATAGTAGAGAAAAGCAAATAGTTAATACAGTGGGAGGGATCAAAGTTAAAGTGAGTCCTCCTGAAGAGATTACCAATTTGGAACGGTAGAAATTTGTGATATAAAGAACCACGTCACTGAAAAGGAAAAAGATTGAAATAGCACCTGAGGAGGCAATTAAAATCGCTACCAAGTAATAATGAACAACATAACATCCTTCAATAGAGGAAGGAGGCTCGACACAGTATACGTGCGTCTTGCAACCATTGAGGACGCACAATAGCAAACAATGTCCCCATTAAAGTCGGAAAATGGGTTCTCCTGCAAATATATCTTTGCAAGTGTGTTGCGAGAGTCAGAATTGATAGGATACCCCACGAAATAAAGGAAATGTGGCTCATAGCTGCAATTTTAATGAATACGGACGAAAGCCAACAATTTTACAAGATTCAAGAACAAAACAACTGAACTGGTGGAGCTACGCAAAAGTCCTGGATAGAATATGCGATGAAATTGAGCTACCAGAAGATATAAAGTTACGAGTGGTGGTAGAGGTGAACCCTCCCACTTGCTGCCATTGTAAAGCAAAGGGCCACGTAAAAGTAAATTGCCCCAAATCAAAGATCACCAGCCCGAGGGAGGATACGAGAACGAGAAAGAAAACAACGATAGTAATAACATTGAAACCAGGAAGTACCAAGCAGGAAGAGGAGGGGACCGAGGAATTCACTGCCTAAAAAGTAAAAAAAAAAGAATGAAGATATAGAAACAAGGAAAAACAGACAGAAAACACAACCACCTCACTAACACCTCAGAAATAAACCACCTTTGCCTACAAACATGCTACTCCTAATAAGGATTCACAGACAAAAAGAGACACACTACGCAGCCAAACCACAAGGATAAACTTCACATATATGGTAGCATACAAAAAAAGATACAGCTATAGATAAAAGTTTAATAAATGTTAGAAACATCATTAGAATATAACCACATAGCAGTACACAAAAAATGAATAGCATTATGATAGATATACAATATTACAAAGCATTTTAAGACACTTTTAAAACAGACATACTTCTACTGAGGTTAGAGGTACGATATGACACCCTCCCCCATGGTGGTAGATCTCGACGGACTAGATACATACATTTTAGGGCCAAAGGAAAATTTTAATAATCTAAAACGATTAACCTCATTATTATATATTCATCTTATCCATCGCTTTGTGTTTTATGTCCCCACGTTGTGTTGTCTGTCGTTGTGTCGTCTACTCTATGTTCGGGCATCTGTTCTTAATAAAGAAATACCTGTGAATGACTAATTGTTGAGATACCTATGTATCCTGATGAGGGAGCCATTAACGATGTGCACATTAACTCGTAATCCAACTGCAGCAGTGAACTCCCGGAATGGCCCAAGTTGTGTTTGATTTGATTATGTGTAATTCTCTTTTGCTCCTGGACTCCAATATTCTATGTTTTTTAGGAAATGAACTTTTTTGATATATTTTTAACTGAAGGGAGAAAAATGAGGATTTTAGTCGCTTGATATTTTATTTAGGGTTTTTAGTCGATTGACATGCTTTAGAATATTTAGTCGATTGTATATACCTTCTTGATAAGCTGTTCTATATATTTGTGTTTTCATTTGCATATATAGTTTTACCTTCTGTGTTTGTTATATACGTATTTTTTTTATATGTTAAAGGGCATCGTAATATCTATATCTGAAGGTCTCAGTAGCCCCTTTGCTCTTTGAAATTACCAGGCGGACTCTGGGCACACCAATATATTCTGTCCAAGGGACACTGTGTAAAGCCATAGAAATCCTACCAAAACTGCTGGTGGTGATGATAATAGTGATAATGATGATGGTGGTGATAACGAAGATATATATATACACCTGTGTTCACACTCACTTGTAGTTCCCTGTCTCTTCCCTCTTTCTATATATATATATATATGTATATATATATATATATATATATATATATATATATATATATATATATATATATATATATATATATATATATATATATATATATACATATATATATATTTATATATATATATATATATATATATATATATATATATATATATATATATATATATGTTTGTGTGTGTGTGTGTGTGTGTTTGTGTGTGTGTGTGTGTGTGTGTGTGTGCGTGTGTGTGTGTAAGTTTATTTACAATACAGATGAAGGGTTGACTAAAAGTATAAATTTGTGTTTTACGTTTTACAAATGCAGCATTGTTGATGCAAACATTAATTCATACTCAGATCTTAAAACAATGGAATATTTTGATCCCAAATATAACAGAATTTTAATAAACGTTCAATGCCATTTTACTTACCCACAATATTCAACTTCACACGTTCCTGCCACGTTTGATAATGCATACTCCATCTGCAACAGTCGTATATACATTATTTGTACGCAAATTAAGAAAGAAGACTCAATAATGAAGTAAAAGTACAAATTCAATTACTACTAGCAGAAGCACCCGGCGTTGCCTGGCAATGAAATCTTTCCATATATATTCGAAGAAAAAAAGCAAAATATGATGTATAGAAATATGTTATCTTAATATATAAAGCTGTAAATCCATGAGATATATGAAAGGAGACATGCGGCTGATTGTTTTTCCCCTTCCCAACCCTGGGGTCAAATGCGGCAAACTGGTCCATCGACTCTATAAGATATGACACATTAGATGGCTATTTTTAATGAAAGATCTCCACAAAGGCGCATATATCAGACATTTCTTTAATCCTTTAGTTGCTTCAGGCTTAATCATCGTCCATCATGCGTCACGATCTTGAAGATTTTACTCCAAAACCAGTACTTATTTATATAAATTGTATTTATTCTTTTGGTCACATTTTCCAAATGAAGTCCACTTAATATCCACGGTTACGATGATGTCATAGGATGTTATCCTGGCTCTAAACTATGAGTTCACCACATTCTACAGTAGAAAGAGGTGGAATCAAATAACATCTGATTTTCCCGGTGTCGTTTTGTTGTGTTATATATATATATATATATATATATATATATATATATATATATATATATATATATATATACATACATATATACATACCCGCACCCACACACACGCATACGCAAACACACAAATAATCATATATAAAGCCTTCCAGAAATGTAAGGATCACTGGGATATGAAAGAACATGACTGTGAACGTGTACTGGCGTCCTTGGCAACTCACTGGCATGTAAACGTGAATTGGCCTATTGGGTAAACAAAATAACTATCTTAGAATAGCATAGGTTTTCTGGTTTCCTGAATAATTTCTAAGTATGTATTTTTCATGGAAGTGTAACAATATGTAGAAAACCCGATGGTGTGAAAATCCAGTAACTGTCATCATTTCTCGAAGACATGAATGATATTTAATAATGTTATTGAATTCATTATTCAGTTGTTGTTTAACTTTTATTCTATGAAGTACACACACACAGGCACCCACCCACACACCCCACACACGCACACACACAGACACACACACATAAATATATATATGTACACACTAACTTAAATCCCGAACACCACATAGATTTTGGACTTTCTCAGTCGAAGCTGTAATTGAGCCTGCGGTCCGAAACTAAACAGATCTAAACGATATCTCTAAAATACATCTATAATGTGTATATAGCCCCGTCGAAGATGAGAATTACTTCTGTAATGCAATCATACTATTGTTTCAGTCCCAAGTTGAATACGAATGTCCTTATCTCGAATAAAATTAAGGACGTGAATGTCGCTTATCTCTGACGTCATCTAACAAACACCAACGGTGTGGTGTGAATCAGTCAAGCTTTACCTGCTGGGAATAGTAAACCAAGTGCTTTTAAATCAGGTCCGAATACTGTATGTTCAAGAATCGAATGAAGGGCAGATTTACATTTCCGGAATCATCTTGATTCCAAAATGTTTTAATAGGTCTATGTAGAGCAAATGAAGACTTAGATATATGGGTTCCGGACAGAGAAAACATCCCGTTTATGCCGGCAGTCAAATGACTGGAATGAGAAAAAGAATAAAAGAAGATATATATGTGTATGTGTATGTGTGCGTGTATATGTATACGTGTGTGTATATATGTGAAGAGATACGTGAGAGAGATAGAGAGATAGAGAGAAAGTTAAAAAGATTATGAAAGTCAAAGAATTCATAACTACTCACAGCTCTAGATACGTTTTCAGCAGTTTTTATATCTTCTTTGATATTCTTAAATGTTGAATTGTAAATCAGATGAAATAGAAACGAATTCGTCCAGCCTATAAAGAGATACAAACATAGAAGTATATATTATTAGAATTATAAATGAAACACACGCCACAAACGTACTGAGTGTGAAAATAAAGATACAAACATAAATATCTCAATAATAACAGTGTTGTGAGTTGTATAGAGACGAAAGGATCCTTCATCAGATTCATTCAGTTCATTTCCAACTGGCAAACGCATGAACACCACGCGATTTCATTTCGTTTGTTAATGGCAGCAGAGAAATTATAGTGTTGATAAAAGTCTGGAAAATCCGTAAATACACCGTCTGCCTTTTCTGTTGGTTAGTTCATAGGCTTGGATCATACAGCGATTTAGAATGCGTCATGGATGATATTTTATAATCTCTAAGAAAGGTAAAGTATGAAAAGTGATACATATCATTAATATATGTATAATGGCTGGCGCTAACATATCCAATGAACCATTTTATTGAATATTAATGAAAATAGTGGGTTTAACATGTTCAGTTGTTGTTTGGCTGGACTAGGGTTGTTGGTGCATCCCGTATCTTACTAGGCAAACAAATTGGTCCACCTATTCCATTTCAACTTTTTTGGGGGGTGATGACTTATATTTGTTATAATCTTGGATTTCTCCTGGTAATGTATACCGTACTTTGTTCTACAGTTACGAAGCTTAGTCACTGTCCCTTGCCCCTAGGAGCTGCCTGAACGTCTTTGTAATCAGAATGCTTTGAAGGATAATGTGCGATGATTCACCCGATTTCGTATCGAACCAAAGACTGTACTTAGAAACTTGGTTGCACCCTGTTACATGCATGATTCGTGATCAACAGCTTAGAATGATTGTAGGCTATCCCGGGCCGACCCGATCTTATACAGGTAAATGGTGGATGCAATGACACTAGGTAAAGCGCATGCTCCGATAAGTGACCTAAGATAAATACACAGATATTCAAACTCACACGCATATTAAATTGTCGTAACGGAATTCAAATACAAATACTAATTTCTTTCACATATATGTATCCTCCTCTTAATCCTCATGCGACTATACCACCTGCTCCTACTCCTCTTACTCCACCCGCGACTAATAGTCCTTCTCCTCCTCATCATTCTGCTACAACAGCTACAACTGCTAATGCTATTCCACTTGCTACTACTTCTACTGTAGTTGTATTTTGAAATACTCACGTGTAAGGTTATTTGGTTTTTCAGTGGTGCCCCCCGAGGTGTAACACTGAGACATGTCTGGTTCTTGCCAAATGCCAGTAAATGGGGAACAGTTTTGCATTTCTAGGTCTACCGCCGAGCTAAAGGCAACAACAAAATATATATAAAATATTATTAGACTTCGTTATGCATTTGCATTTCATGAATTTCAGAGAAATGTAAGAAAAACTATTAACCGGTTGGTGTATAAACTCACATTTTAGTAGAACGAAGATACCTTCAAAGCGTTTTGTCAGTAATCTGTTATTTACTTCACTCCCTATCCACAAAACCATTTTAAACGATCTAACTAAAATTAGGGTTAATAATTGCAACATGTGCTTTTATTTATTATATTTCGCTAAGACATATTTAATATAAGATGTGGGAACCGTATGGTTGAGGAACTCTTAAAGCACCATGATATTAGTCCAAATTGAGTGGAGAAATCATCTATTCATATATAGTCATAATCATGATCATCATCATCATCATCATCATCATCATCATCGTCGTCGTCGTCGTCGTCGTCATCAACATTATCATCGGCAGCAGAAATCATTGCTCATTTACTAATACCTGCAGAGAATTGACAAATTGCACTTGTTTAATTTGTCTTAAAACTTATGAAATTCAGACTCCAAGTGGAACATTTTATATGCTTAGCACATGTGATAGCCTGGTACAAGCGACAGAAATGTCAATATGCTGAGTCAGGTCACACGATGATCTACTTTCTTCGCTTTCCTCCCTATAGTCACCATATAGTGACAAAACGTGTTGTTCTACAGTAAATAGTACAATTGAATAAATAATATTACCCTGAATTCAAAAGAATTAGTTGCGCCTAGATATGTGCTTCCTCCATTACGTTTATTTTGAGACGTGAAAATCAAGGCAATTACTTGAATCTTCAGAACAAATGTTTTAATGACATTCAAATATTCGGAACAAAGAAAATATTGCTCGTGCAGCCAAGACAAAAAGTATGTCGCATACTGCGTAAAATATAAGATAGCATTGTTAAATGTTTTGATCAGACGCACATTAATTCTATCGTCTTAATCTATGTAGATGTTTCAATTACTATAGCATAGAATGTTCTCTAACTGAAACGTCAAAATGTGGGGAGAAGTAAAACAATACAAACGAACCAATATCTTGTTGATGTATTCGCACCACATGGGATGGTCACATTTGTTCCTACTTTTGTCATTGGCCAGTAGAAAGTATGACTGTTCGTTGATGTCGTGTTTTCATTACAAACCACTGAAAAAGAAAGAAAACGCTTATATGAGGGAGTTTATTGGTTTGGTTTATATACTGGAAAATACATGCATATTGATAATGGTGAGTAGTTGTAATAGTTTTGATTGGAGTAGTAGCAGCAGCAGCAACAGCAGCAGCAACAGCAGTAGTAGTAGTAGTAGTAGTAGTAGTAGTAGTAGTAGTGGTGGTGGTGGTGGTGGTGGTGGTGGTGGTAATATTATTATTAATATAATTTGGATATGCTAACTGTTTTTAGGCCGATTATATATTCCTGAATATATCTTGTGACATAGACGCACGAAAAGATAAAAACCTCCGAATATGTAAATATTTATAATTATTTTGTAATCCTTTTAAGGTAAATCAGGCTTAACCCAAATAAACGATTCATCAATTCCTTCAAAATTGGCTCACCAATTCCAAAGTTGCAGAAGAAGGGCATTGTGACAAGTGGTGTATAACAACATCTGATACTGTGTTCCATACAAATGTATGCATAAATACATACATATATATATACATATATATTTATGCGTATTTGTTTATATTTTTACACATCGTCGAGCAATTTTACATGGGATGAAATGACTGGTTTAAAGGATGCTATTTTCTCAAAGCGACTATTCAACTGATATCGGTGCTAAAATTTATTAATAAAAAACGGAACGATGTATAGGGAAAGAACTTATATCATTATTCGGCTTTGTGTAGATGTATTTTCCTTGAATTAGTGTTCATTAAGTGTGAACTTGTCTCTTTCTTGTGAGTGTCGATGATTCTCTTGTTCAGAAATATACTAGACCACGTTGCCAAATGAACTTTTCATTCTGAGGGTATCTCCAACACATTTCGCTTTTCCAGCTTGTTACGGCATAGCAAGGTATACAATTTTCAACCAAGCAGAGCCTGATTCTATTTCATTCGAGATATAAGACAGAGTGTTCCTGCAACATCAAGCTGATTTTATACGGAATTGTTTCCTGGTTTAATAGCTTTGTATAAATGTTTGATGACTTAACATCGGTAGCAACTCTGGCAGAATTGATTAAGAATCGATAGATATAACATTGCTTAGACCCTTACTGTTCTGACTGCTTCTGCCTCTTGATGGCTGTTAGAAAGACAATTAGGTTCATCAACCTGACTCCTTGAACTAGTGGTTCATCTGTGTTGCAGAGACACACCGTCTAAAGGAGGGATGATTTCTTCGATGATGAATATTAACAACAATCAGACATTTACGTTTAAATGTGCCAGAAGGTAGTAACAATGAATAGAGTAAGTACCGAAAATTACACTCAGAGTCACAAGTCCGAGCAAGGCTTTTTGTGGAAGGCTAGCAGTCACCTATGCTACCAGCTTCCCCTTTCCAGGTTACGGTAGTTTTCCAAATGAAAGGCAAAGACCGATACAACTTGATAACAGTGACATCGCGATTAATTTCTGTAGCTGAAAGTACTGAAGTAATGTGAAATAAGTTGTTTGCTCAAGAACATAACACCAGGCACCGTCTAAAAATCGAAGTCACTATATCATGATTGTCAGCCCGACGCTCTAGACACCGAATCAATCGCCTTCACTTAACAATGAATGGGTACATTATTATTCGACGATGTTTTAAGAGGAACATCTGGTAAAGAAAACAGCCATGAATTCGGACAACAAAAATTAATAACCTTATATTAAACTAGCAGAAATAGCCGGTGTTGCCCGTGTTAGGGATTCACACAGACAGACAGACAGACATAATAGACAGACAGACAGACAGACACACGCACACACACACACACACACACACACACACACACACACTCCCAATACATGTAGGATTCCTCACCATACAGGTGACAGGCACAGATGTAAGATGCATTACGGATCTATAGCAATTGGAAGGGCATGACCCAATTGAAATAACAACGTGTGACGTTTGGAGTAAAGGGAAATGAAAGTGTCGCCTCTGGAGTTTGCAAATGACCACTATACCGATAGGTAACTGTGCAGACAAAATGTACAATCGATAAATGTCTTAGAACAACCAGTCTCTCATCTGGGAAGGCCTTGAAATCAATGTTACCAACTGGGGACTATGTGTGTTGCAGTGATAATAAAAAGACTCAAAGGAGGTCTGCAACGAAATAATTTTACTCAACACTTTGCAAGTGAATCAGTGGAGGCAAAGATGCGTCTCATTTACTTGACAATTTATGCACCACATTGCAAAAATCACATGTAAGTATATCTGAAAGGGTAGTCTTACACTGTTGTACCGTTGAATTACAAATAATGCTCATCTGTTATGTTCGGGTTAAAATTTCATTAACATCAAAAATATTTGAATTTTCATGGGAGTTATGGCCGTTATGCATAGAATATAATTTCCAAATTTCATAAAGATACATTCAGTACTTTAAACGTAGTTTTGGATAAGAAAACAAATGACTAATGTGTGTGTTTGTGTGCATGTGTATGTGTGTGATGGGTGTATATATGTATGGATATCTGTATGCATGTATATATATATGTATATATGTGTACGTATTACATGTAAATCTACACATATGTATACATATACATGTATGCATATAGATCTATATCTATATATATATCTATACATATACGTGTATATATACATCTATATGTATACATATACATCTCTCTCTTTCTCTATCACTCTCTACCTCTCTCTCTGAAAGTATCTGTCATTACAGTATCGAAATGTGATTGTTTCAGTTCGTGGAATAGTTTCATTTTTAAAGTAAAAGTATTTGACATGAGTGTTTTTGTTTCACTTTTGACACGTAATACTTAAATAGTGGAGGAGATATTATGTTCCCGTGGGCGCGAACTCTGCAAGAAGTTATAAACATTTGTTGACTAAAACACAACTGGAACCCTAAGTAAGGCATCTGTAAAATCTGAATGAAATTGCTTGCGTAGTTCTCGAGTTTTAGGGATTCACACAGAGAGACAGACGGACAGCCAGACAAAGTTTCTAGTTTCAAATCGGAACTTGTCTATCTAGATTAAAATGAATAATCCGTCATTTAGTTTAATGCCACCACCTGGCAGGTTTGATACCATTAGTAGAGCGGAATTTTCTTATTTAGAGCATATCTCCAGTTTGGTGATACTTTGCTTCGACTGTCTCATCATCCACGAAGACTCTGTAAAGTTTCAGGGGAACTGATCTTCCTCTTTATTAAGAGATAAAGAAACTTTACCATTCTTATGAATTAACATGTCATGAGGAAACTAAAACGGTCACTTTCTTTCCTGTAGAGACGACGACAGTTATGACTAAAGATTTCCTTCCATCACAAGCCTCAGCACCACAGTATTGTTCTACTTTGTCTCCATAAGACTTAGATATACACACATTAAGTAGAAAACAAATATCTCCTGTAGAATTTCCATAAACCAAGCTACAATGAATGAAAGGATTCAGCTGACAGTGGGAAGTAGAAAGAGAATATTATAAATAAATTACCAGACACATTATTGATTTGAGAAAAAAGGTGCATATGTGTGTTGGTGTGTATGTATGTTTGTGTGGGTGTGTGTTTGTATTTGTGTCTTTGTGAGTATCCTTAATATTATTCAATTCTTATTAAGATGCTGATGACGACGACGACGACAGCGTATGTGATAATGGTGATGATGGTGATTGTGTTGGCTAAAGACATGGCAAGAAACGTACTACTTACTTTCACCAATCAATTCCATCTCATCTTGCTTAATCCCCAAATTACGCAATACCTTTGATGAGTTAAGAGTTTCAAAAATTTGTTTGAAAACTTCATCTTTAGTAACATTATCAGGTACAGAGCAATTAATACTAAATACGTCTTTCAGTTCCTCTAATCTGAAATAGAATATTAAAAAGCGATTAAAATAATATAATTATTTTCAACAATATCTACCACGTTATTTCATGAAAAATTTACGAATCAAATTTTATTTTGCTTTTGTTGTTGTATGTGTGTGTATCTTTATGTGTGTGTATCTCGTTGGCACGAATTTGGTGTCTATTCTGTAATCTGTGATTTTCCTTTGTCTCAGCTTAATTTGAAAACTTCTTTTTTGCCGTCTTATAAACCCATTTGTCTTCATAAAAAAGGCAAAATTTGTTTCTTGTCGTATATATATATATATATATATATATATATATATATATATATATATATATATATATATAAAATATACATATATATATATATATATATATATATATATATATATATATATATATATATATATATATATATATATATGTATGTATATATATATATATATATATATATATATATATATATATATATATATATATATATATATATATATATATATATATATATATATATATATATATATATATTATAAAATCTGGTAATTAGTCATATATTAATTAATATCGATTAATTATCAGGAGGCCAGCACATGTAAAGAATCAAAGAGATTCAGAATTATAATCTGTAATCTCAGGGGATTAAGGTACATTTTAAAAAATAACGTCGACCACTAACGTGGACAATTAATGCGCTAGAAATAGATCACATCTTGTGTCTATTAAGACCTAAAATGTTCTCAACATGAAATATAGCAGCATACCAAAAACGTGAGCGGGTAAGACATTTAAAATCACCTAAAAAATCATTATTAAACAGGAACCAGGTTTCGGATTTAACAAATTCTTACCGTTTGTCTATTCCTCATCAGCCTGATTTGTAATGTAACCGTAATTATCAGAATCGTATACAGAGTTGCCCACCGCCATGGGTGCGCGTGCATATGGTTCTGCTAATTACAGTTTAATGGTAAAATTCAAAAGTCTACGTTTTGGCGCGCTAATTCCAGGAATATATCTGCAAAAAATATTTACTGCGTCGTATATATTCAGTATGAGAACATGAGTAATGGGTAAAATATTATTATAAAATCTGGTAATTAGTCATATATTAATTAATATCGATATATATATGTATATATATATGTATATATATATATATATGTATATATATATATATATATATATATATATATATATATATATATATATATATATATATATATATATATATATGTATGTATATTTTATGTATATATATATATATATATATATATATATATATATATATATATACGACAACAAACAATTTTTGCCTTTTTATGAAGACAAATGGGTCTATAAGACGGCAAAAAAAGTGTTCAAATGAAACTGAGACAGAAAAATCACAGATAACAGAATAGACGTCAAATTCGTACCAACGACTTTATATAATTCCCCGCCTCCATACATTTGAGCATATTACCATGACTTTTAACATATAGAAAGAATATATATATATATATATATATATATATATATATATATATATATATATATATATATAAACAGAGAAGATAAAAATTATATATGCTAATAAAAATACAAATATATATCTATATATATATAACGGCTATCAAGAAGGTAAATGTAATCGGCTAAACATTTTAAAGCGTGTCATGCGAATAAAAAACTAAATAAAATAAAAAAATGTTTTACTCTCCACAATTAAAAATATGTCAAAAAAGTTCATTTCATAAAAATGTTCTATTCAAAAACCATAAGAAATGTTGGTATTAGTAATAAGGATTTGAGTCTTTCGGGGAAATCCTGTAATTGTAGAAGCCCTAGGTTATGCCCCCTTGACAGATTCTGTCTGATTACGGATACTATATATATATGCGTTGTTAAAGAGGAGGGTAATCTAGGTAGATTTTAAATAGTCAGTATTGTTAATTTTAAGGCGACATGTAGGACCCATGTGAATTGAGATGCTACATTGAGTTCGGTAGTTAAAATAATTGCTAAAAGCTTAGTGCCTAGTGTTGATTTTGTTGTTTTGCATATGGGCTGTGACATTTATTTGCTTTTTCTCCCAGTTAGGGGCGAAAATTGAATGCGTAAAACGGTGCAGACGCCCAAGGCTGCTAGGGCCGGGACCTACGCTTCTGCAGCCAGTTAGCTAAAGAACGCTTCCACCGTCAACCTCGAAATTTAGGAGGCGGTGTTAGTTGAATTCATAGTAGAGGAAAGCAAACAGTTAATACAGTGGGAGGGATTAAAGTTAAAGTGACTCCTCCTGAAGAGATTACCAATTTAGAACGGAAAAAATTTGTCATATAAAGAACTATGTCACTGAAAAGGAAAAAGATTGAAATAGCACGTGAGGAGGCAATTAAGAATCGATTCCAACAAATAATGAACGACATAACATCCTTCAGTAGAGGAAGGAGGTTCGGCAAAGCATACGTGCGTTTTGCAACCATACAGGACGCACAATAGCAAACAATAACCCCATTAAAGTCGGAAAATGGGTTCTCCTGCAAATATATCTTTGCAAGAGTGTTGCGAGAGTCAGAATTGGCAGGATGCCCCCACGAGATAAAGGAAATGTGGCTCATAGCTGCAATTTTAATGAATACGGACGAAAGCCAACAATTTTACAAGCTTCAAGAATAAAACAACTGAACTGGTGGAGCTACGGATTCGAAGTGACAATCCAAGACACCCAAAATGTCCTGGATTGAATATGCGATGAAATTGAGCTACCAGAAGATATAAAGTTACGAGTGGTGGTAGAGGTGAACCCTCCCACTTGCTGCCATTGTAAAACGAAGGGCCACGTAAAAGTAAATTGCCCCAAATCAAAGGTCACCAGCCCGAGGGAGGATACGAGAACGAGGAAGAAAACAACGATAGTAATAACATTGAAACCAAGAAGTACCAAGCAGGAAGAGGAGGGGACCGAGGAATTCACTGCCTAAAAAGTTTAAAAAAAAGAAAGAAGATATAGAAAAGAGTAGAAACAGACAGAGAACACAACCACCTCACTAACACCTCAGAAATAAACCACCTTTGCATACAAACATGCTACTCCTAATAAGGATTCACAGACAAAAAGAGACACACAAGAAGACACACTACGCAGCCAAACCACAAGGATAAACTTCACATATATGGTAGCATACAAAAAAGATACAGCAATCGATAAAAGTTTAATAAATGTTAGAAACATCGTTAGAATATAACCACATAGCAGTACACAAAACATGAATAGCATTATGATAGATATACA
Source organism: Octopus bimaculoides (assembly GCF_046866305.1). Classification (NCBI taxonomy): domain Eukaryota; kingdom Metazoa; phylum Mollusca; class Cephalopoda; order Octopoda; family Octopodidae; genus Octopus; species Octopus bimaculoides. The sequence continues at coordinate 7,063,332 of NC_142956.1, forward strand.
ATATTACAAAGCATCTTAAGACACTTTTAAAACAGACATACTTCCACTGAGGCTAGAGGTGAGATATGACACCCTCCCCCATGGTGGTAGATCTCGACGGACCAGGTACATACATTTTATGGCCAAAGGAAAATTTTAAATATCGTAAAATGATTACCCTCATTATTATATATTCATCTTATCCATCGCTTTGTGTTTTATGTCCCCACGTCGTGTTGTCCGTCCACGTGTCGTCTACTCTATGTTCGGGCCTCTGTTCTTAATAAAGAAATACCTGTGAACGACTAATTGTTGAGATACCTGTGTATCCTGATGAGGTAATCATTAACGACGTGCACATTAACTCGTAATCGAACCGCGACAGTGAAGTCCCGGAATGGCCCAAGATGTGTTTGATTTGATTTTGTGTAATTCTCTTTTGCTCCTGGACCCTAATATTCTATGTGTTTTTAGGAAATGAACTTCTTTGATATATTTTTAATTGAAGGGAGGAAAAATAGGATTTTAGTCGCTTGATATTTTATTTTGGGTTTTTAGTCACTTGACACGCTTTAGAATATTTAGTCGATTGTATATACCTTCTTGATAAGCTGTTCTATATATTTGTGTTTTCATTTGCATATATAGTTTTTACCTTCTGTGTTTGTTATATACGCATTCTTTTTGTTTGCTAAAGGGCATCGTAATATCTATATCTGACGGTCTCTGTAGCCCCTTTGCTCTTTGAAATTACAAGGCGGATTGTGTGCACACTAAAATATTCTGTCCAAGGGACACTCTGTAAGGCCATAGAAAACCTACCAAAACTGTTGGGGGTGATTACAGAGATATATATATATGCACCTGTGTTCACACTCAAGTGCAGTCCTCTGTGTGTGTCTCTCTCTCTTTCAATATGTATATATATATATATATATAAAAATATGCATATATATATGATTAATAAATTCAAAATAGGATAAAAAACTTTTACAAAATTTTATTAGGAAGCTAGTGTGCAAAAAAAATTCATAAGGGAAATATCTATTCCTAAGAATATAATTATTCGTTTATATTTATATAAGGGCATTTCTACAGAATAATGGCACACAACAGACTTCCCAAATAAACACATTTTAGTACTGAATGCGAGGAAAGCAATCCTCAAAAGAAACCAACTTTTCAAAAAAAGTTTCAACTATGTATCCACCGATTTCGCGATTACCAGAATGAAATGTAGTTTCCGTTCATCAGCATAGTATAGTACCATATATATATAAATAAACAAAATCCTCACCTTCCCGAAACGAACACATTATGTATCCTACAAAAAAAGCGAATGATGTGTATCTATATATATCTCTTCAAAAAAAGCTTTTTGAAGCGATATATATAGATAAACATCATTCCCTCTGCTTTGCCGAATACGTAAGGTGTTCGTTTTGGTAAGGTTAGGATTTCGTTTATTTATATATATTTGGTATTATATTATGCTGATGAACGGAAACTAGATTTCATTCTGGTAATCGCGAAATCGGTGGATACATAGTTGAGACCTTTTTTGAAAAGTTGGTTTCTTTTGGGGGTTGCTTTCCTCGCATTCGGTACTAAAATGTTTTTATTTGGGAAGTTTGTTGTGTGGCATTATTCTGTAGAAATGCCCTTATATAAATATACATATATATATATATATATATATATATATATATATATATATATATATATATATATATGTAAGTTTATTTATAATACAGATGAAGGGTTGACTAAAAGTATAAATTTGTGTTTTATGTTTTACAAATACAGCATTCTCGAGGTAAAAATTAATTCATACTCAAATCGTAGATCAATGGAATATTTTGATCCCAAATATAACAAAATTCTAATTAACGTTAAATGCCATTTTACTTACCCACAATATTCAACTTCACACGTTCCTCTCAAGTTTGATAATTCATACTCCAACTGCAATAGTCGTATATACATTATGTGAAAGAGGACTCAATAATGAAGTAAAAGTACAGATTTATTTACTACTAGCAGAAGCACCCGGCGTTGCCTGGGAATGAAATTTTTCCATGGATATTCGAAGAAAAAAAAAGCAAAATATGATGTATAGAAATATGTTCTTAATATATAAAGCTGTAAATCCATGCCATATATGAAAGGAGACATGCGGGAGACTGTTTTCCCTTCCCAAACCTGGGGTCAAATGCGGCAAACTGGTCCATCGACTCTATAAGATATGACACATTAGATGGCTATTTTTAATGAAAGATCTCCGCAATGGCGCATATATCAGACATTTCTTTAATCTTTTAGTTGCTTCAGGCTTAATCATCGTCCATCATGCGTCACGACCTTGAAGATTTTACTCCAAAACCAGTACTTATTTATATAAATTGTATTTATTCTTTTGGTCACATTTTCCAAATGAAGTCCACTTAATATCCACGGTTACGATGATGTCATAGGATGTTATCCTGGCTCTAAACTATGAGTTCACCACATTCTACAGTAGAAAGAGGTGTAATCAAATAACATTTGATATTCCTGGTGTCGTATTTGTGTGTTACGTTTATATATATATGTATATATATATACATACATACATACTCGCACACGCACACACACATACGCAAACACACAAATAAACATATATAAAGCCTTATAGAAATGTAGGGATAATTGGGATATGAAAGAACATGACTGTGAACGTGTACTGGCGTCCTTGGCAACTCACTGGCATGTAAACGTGAATTGGCCTATTGGGTAAACAAAATAACTATCTTAGAATAGAATAGGTTTTCTGGTTTCCTGAATAATTTCTAAGTATGTATTTTTCATGGAAGTGTAACGATATGTAGAAAACCCGATGGTGTGAAAATCCAGTGACTGTCATCATTTCTCGAAGACATGAATGATATTTAATAATGTTATTGAATTCATTATTCAGTTGTTGTTTAACTTTTATTCTATGAAGTACACACACACAGGCACCCACCCACACACCCCACACACGCACACACACAGACACACACACATAAATATATATATGTACACACTAACTTAAATCCCGAACACCACATAGATTTTGGACTTTCTCAGTCGAAGCTGTAATTGAGCATGCGGTCCGAAACTAAACAGATCTAAACGATATCTCTAAAATACATCTATAATGTGTATATAGCCCCGTCGAAGATGAGAATTACTTCTGTAATGCAATCATACTATTGTTTCAGTCCCAAGTTGAATACGAATGTCCTTATCTCGAATAAAATTAAGGACGTGAATGTCGCTTATCTCTGACGTCATCTAACAAACAACAACCTTGTGGTGTGAATCAGTCAAGCTTTACCTGCTAGGAATAGTAAAGCAAGTACTTTTAAATCAGGTCCGAATACTGTATGTTCAAGAATCGAATGAAGGGCAGATTTACATTTCCGGAATCATCCTGACTCCAAAATGTTTTAATAGGTCTATGTAGAGCAAATGTAGACTTAGATATATGGGTTCCGGACAGAGAGAACTTCCCGTTTATGACAGCACTCAAATGACTGGAATGAGAAAAAGAATAAAAGAAGATATATATGTGTATGTGTGTGTCTGTGTGCGTGTATATGTATACGTGTGTGTATATATGTGAAGAGCTACGTGAGAGAGATAGAGAGATAGAGAGAAAGTTAAAAACATTTTGAAAGTCAAAGAAGTCACAACTACTCACAGCTCTAGATACGTTTTCAGCAGTTTTTATATCTTCTTTGATATTCTTAAATGTTGAATTGTAAGTCAGATGCAATAGAAAGGAATTTGTCCAGCCTATAAAAAGATACAAAAATAAAAGGATATATCATTACAATTATAAATGAAACACACGCCACAACTGTTCTGAGTGTGAAAATAAAGATACAAACATAAATATCTCAATAATAACAGTGTTGTGAGTTGTATAGAGACGAAAGGATCCTTCATCAGATTCATTCAGTTCAATTCCAACTGGCAAACGCATGAACAGCACGCAATTTCATTTCCTTTGTTAATGGCAGCAGAGAAATTATAGTGTTGATAGACGCCTGGAAAATCCGTAAATACGCCGTCTGACTTTTCTGTTGGTTAGTTCATAAGCATGTTTCATACAGTGATGTAGAATGCATCACGAAAGATATCTTATAAACACTGACAAAAGGTTATGTATGAAAAGTGATAGATATCATTACTATCTGTATAACGGCTTACGCTACCATATAAGCGGGTTTAACTGGTTCAATTCTTGCTTGACTGGACAAGGGTGTTTGGTGCATCCGATATCTGAATAGGCAAACAAAGGTTTCTGGTCTACTGTATTTTGCTCTACAGTTACTAGGCTTAGTCACTGTACCTTGCCCCTAGGAGTTGCCTAACCTCCTTTGTAAGCAGAATGCTTTGAAGGATAATGTGCTATTATTCATCGGATTTCGTATCGAATCAAAGATTGTACGCAGAAACTTTGATGCAGCCTGTTACTTGTATGATTTGCGATCATCAGCTTAGCCTGATTGTAGGCTTTCCCGGGACGACACGATCTTATATATGTAAATGGTGGATGCAATGACGCAATATAAAGCGCATGCTCTGATAAGTTACCTGAGAAAATATACAGATATGCAAACTCACAAGCATATTAAATTGTCGTAAAGTAATTCAAATACAAAGACAAACTTATTTCACATATACGTTTCCTCCTCCTACTCCACCTGCTACTACTCCTACTATATCTGTACTTCAAAATACTCACGTGTAGGCTCATTTGGTTTTTCAGTGATGTCCCCTGAAGTGTAACACTGTGACATGTCCGGTTCTTGCCAGACACCAGTAAATGGGGAACACTTTTGCATTTCTACGTCTATCGCCAAGCTACAGGAACAACGAAATAAATATAGAATATTATTAGACTTCCTTATGCGTTTTTATTTCATGAATTTCAGAGAAATATAAGAACAATTATTAACCGGTTGGTGTATAAACTCATATTTTAGGAGAAGGAAGAAGCATTTTGTCAGTAATCTGTTATTTACTCTACTCCCTATCCACAAAATCTTTTTAAAAGATCTAACTAAAGATTAGAATAAATAATTGCATGAAATAGTGTAGTAGAAACGACATACTGAGACTGGTCCCACGTTGATCTGCTTTCTTCGCTTTCCACCCTATAGTAACCATATAGTAACAAAACGTGTTGCTCTACAGTAAATAATACAATTGAATAAATAATATTGCCCTGAATTCAATAGAATTAGTTGCGTCAAGATATGTGCTTCCTCCCTTACGTTTATTTTGTGAGGTGAAAATCAAGGCAATTACTTGAATCTTCAGAACAAATGTATTAAAAAATTTGTAATATTCGGAAGAAAGAAAATATTGCTGGTGAAACCAAGACACAAATTATGTCACATACTGCGGAAAATATAAAATAGTATTGTTAAATGTTTTGGTCGAACGCACATTAAATCTATCGTCTTAATCTATGTAGATGTTTTAATTACTATAACGTAGAATGTTCTCTAGCTGAAACGTCAAAATGTGGGAAGAAGTAAAACAATACAAACGAACCAATGTCTTCTTGATGTATTTGCACCACATGGGATGGTCACATTTGTTCCTACTTTTGTCATTGGCCAGTAGAATGTACGATTCTTAGCTGATGTTGTGTTTTCATTGCAAACCACTGAAAAAGAACGAAAACGCTTTATATATGAAATATTTACTAGGGAATTCGTTGGTGTGGTTTATATACATTTATACATGTACAATAATAATGGTCAGTTGTTGTTTGTAGTGGCAGCAGCAGCAGCAGCAGTAGCAGTAGTAGTAGCAGTAGTAGTAGTAGTAGTAGTAGTAGTAGTAGTGGTAGTAGTGGTAGTAGTAAACAACTTTTTGGATATGCTAACTGCTTTTAAGACGATGATATATAATGATTCCTTAACATATCTTGTGACAGACGCAAGAAAAGATAAAAACCTCCGAATATGTAAATATTTATAATTATTATGTAATCCTTTTAAGGTAAATCAGGCTTAACCCAAATAAACGATTCATCAATTCCTTCAAAAGTGGCTCACCAATTCCAAAGTTGCAGAAGAAGGGCATTGTGACAAGTGGTGTATAACAACATCTGATACTCTGTTCCATACAAAGATATGCATAAATACATACATATATATACATATATATTTATGCGTATTTGTTTATATTTTTACACATCGTCGAGCAATTTTACATGGGATGAAATGACTGGTTTAAAGGATGCTATTTTCTCAAAGCGACTATTCAACTGATATCGGTGCTAAAATTTATTAATAAAAAACGGAACGATGTATAGGGAAAGAACTTATATCATTATTCGGCTTTGTGTAGATGTATTTTCCTTGAATTAGTGTTCATTAAGTGTGAACTTGTCTCTTTCTTGTGAGTGTCGATGATTCTCTTGTTCAGAAATATACTAGACCACGTTGCCAAATGAACTTTTCATTCTGAGGGTATCTCCAACACATTTCGCTTTTCCAGCTTGTTACGGCATAGCAAGGTATACAATTTTCAACCAAGCAGAGCCTGCTTCTATTTCATTCGAGATATAAGACAGAGTGTTCCTGCAACATCAAGCTGATTTTATACGGAATTGTTTCCTGGTTTAATAGCTTTGTATAAATGTTTGATGACTTAACATCGGTAGCAACTCTGGCAGAATTGATTAAGAATCGATAGATATAACATTGCTTAGACCCTTACTGTTCTGACTGCTTCTGCCTCTTGATGGCTGTTAGAAAGACAATTAGGTTCATCAACCTGACTCCTTGAACTAGTGGTTCATCTGTGTTGCAGAGACACACCGTCTAAAGGAGGGATGATTTCTTCGATGATGAATATTAACAACAATCAGACATTTACGTTTAAATGTGCCAGAAGGTAGTAACAATGAATAGAGTAAGTACCGAAAATTACACTCAGAGTCACAAGTCCGAGCAAGGCTTTTTGTGGAAGGCTAGCAGTCACCTATGCTACCAGCTTCCCCTTTCCAGGTTACGGTAGTTTTCCAAATGAAAGGCAAAGACCGATACAACTTGATAACAGTGACATCGCGATTAATTTCTGTAGCTGAAAGTACTGAAGTAATGTGAAATAAATTGTTTGCTCAAGAACATAACACCAGGCACCGTCTAAAAATCGAAATCACTATATCATGATTGTCAGCCCGACGCTCTAGACACCGAATCAATCGCCTTCACTTAACAATGAATGGGTACATTATTATTCGACGATGTTTTAAGAGGAACATCTGATAAAGAAATCAGCCATGAATTCGGACAACAAAAATTAAAAACCTTATATTAAATAACCGAATATTATGCGAAATACATTATTGATATTTAGAATTATTTTACTTTTGAAAAAAGAAAGGAAACGTTAATAAACATCTAGCGGTAACTGCTACTAATTGGCAATTAAAGCCAGACATACCCCGCATAATCTGTAGGCAATTAATTGGCAGAGTTGTAAAGCACGTTATGCGAAATAGCTTCGTGATATTTGTTCCGATTCTCTGAGCCATGATTTCAAATTTGGTTTCTTTATTTCCAGTTCTATAAAAGATTACGAGTCAGGCTGGGGCATCGGCGTAACTGGATGCTTTACCTTTCTCCTTCCAATATTTCACTTTCTAGTTTCAAATCGCAACTTGTCTATCTTGGCTAAAATGAATAATCTGTCATTTAGTTTAATGCCACCACCTGGCAGGTTTGATGCCATTAGTGGAGCGGAATTTTCTTATTTGGAGCATATCTCCAGTTTGGTGATACTTTGCTTCGACTGTCTCATCATCCACGAAGACTCTGTAAAGTTTCAGGGGAACTGATCTTCCTCTTTATTAAGAGATAAAGAAACTCTACCATTCTTATGAATTAACATGTCATGAGGAAACTAAAACGGTCACTTTCTTTCTTGTAGAGAAGACGACAGTTATGACTAAAGATTTCCTTCCATCACAAGCCTCAGCACCACAGTATTGTTCTACTTTGTCTCCATAAGACTTAGATATACACACATTAAGTAGAAAACAAATATCTCCTGTAGAATTTCCATAAACCAAGCTACAATGAATGAAAGGATTCAGATGACAATGGGAAGTAGAAAGAGAACATTATAAATAAATTACAAGACACATTATTGATTTGAGAAAAAAAGGTGCATGTGTATGTATGGGTGTGTGTGTGGGGGGTGTTTGTATTTGTGTGTTTGTGAATATCCTTAATATTATTCAATTCTTATTAAGATGCTGATGACGACGACGACGACGACAGCGTATGTGATGATGGTGATGAAGGTGATTGTGTTGGCTATAAAAATGGCAAGAAACGTACGACTTACTTTCACCAATCAATTCCATCTCATCTTGCTTAATCACCAAATTACGCAATGTCTGTGATGAGTTAAAAGTTTCAAAAATTTGTTTGAAAACTTCATCTTTAGTAACATTATCAGGTACAGAGCAATTAATACTAAATACGTCTTTCAGTTCCTCTAATCTGAAATAGAATATTAAAAAGCGATTAAAATAATATAATTATTTCAACAATATCTACCACGTTATTTCATTACATGAACATTTTACGAATCGAATTGTTAGTCTGACCTGTTTTCCTTTTTCCCCTGATTGTTTCCATATTTAACTCGTTTGTTTTCGTACTTCATTTTGTTGGCACAGCTGGTGACATCTTCTACTCATAAATGCATATACATACATATATGTATCTATATATTGTATGTATGTATGTATGTATGTATGTGCATGCGTGTGTTTACGTATGTATACATGTATGTATATGTATATGCGAATCTGTTTATTTTATTAGGTAATAGGCGTAGATGTATAGCTATGTGTATGTGTATGAGTCTATTTCTATTTATACATGTGTGTATATATAAATGGATACATATGTGTATATGGGGACATGCACACATGTGTATATTTGTATATGCGTGGATACGTATGTGCATATGTATAAATGTGGACGTATGAGTGTATATATATATGTGTGTATATATATATATATATGTATATACAAGTGCACATATGTATGTATATGTATATACATATATATATATATATATATATATATGTGTGTGTGTATCAGTATGCATGTATGTGTGTGTTTGTGTATATGTATTTATGTATGCATGTACGTTCTCACACATTTATAGGTATGTGTTGTCCAACCCACTATCCGGCAGCGTCCAATTCTCTAACGGTTTTTTTCAAATGAATCAAGTCATAACCTTATCCATCTATTGTTTTCATAATCGGTCATAATGTCCTACGTTTAAGATGATTCCCATGCTTTCCCTGATGAGAAGGTTACAATTTTAATATCAAAGATCCCTATGGATCACACAGGTTGTAATCCTTTGAAACATATGTAGGAAGTATGCAATTATGTAGGAAGTATGCATAATCTTGTCGTATATATATATATATATATATATATATATATATATATATATATATATATATACATATATATATATATATGTCGTATATATATATATATATATATATATATATATATATATATATATATATATATATATATATATATATATATATACATATATATATATATATATATATATATATATATATATATATATATACATATATATATATATATATATATATATATATACATATATATATATATGTCGTATATATATATATATATATATATATATATATATATATATATATATATATATATATATATATATATATATATATATATATATATATATACATATATATATATATATATATATATATATATATATATATATATATATATACATATATATATATATATATATATATATATATATGAATGTATATTTCATATATATATATACATATGTATATTTTATATATATATATATATATATATATATATATATACGACAAGAAACAATTTTTGCCATTTTTATGAAGACAAATGGGTTTATAAAACGGCAATAAAGAAGTTCTCAAATGAAACCGAGACACACAAAAAACACTGATTACTGAATAGACATCAAATTCGTGCCAACGACTTTATATAATTCCACACTTCCATACATTTCAGCATATATAAATATTACCATGGCTTTTAACATATAGAAAGAATATATATATATATATATATATATATAACAGAGAAGATAAAAATTATATATGCAAATAATAATACAAATATATATATATATATATATATATATATATATATATATATATATATATATATATATATATATATATATATATATGATACAGAGAAGATCAAAATTATATATGCAAATAATAATACAAATATATATATATATATATATATATATATATATATATATATATATATATATATATATATACATATATATATATATATTTATATAACGGCTATCAAGAAGGTATATGCAATCGGCTAAAAATCTTAAAGCGTGTCATGCGAATAAAACCCTAAATAAAATATCAGTCAAGTAAAAAATATGTTTTACTCTCCACAATTAAAAATATGTCAAAAAAGTTCATCTCATAAAAATGTTCTATTCAAAAAGCATAAGTAATGTTGGTATTAGTAATAGGGATTTTGGGTATTTCTGGGAAATCCTGTAATTGTAGAAAACCTAGGTCATGTCCCTTTGACAGATTCTGTCTGACTACTGATACTATATATATGCGTCGTTAAAGAGGAGGGTAATTTAGATAGATTTTAAATAGTCAGTATTGTCAATTTTAAGGCGACATGTAGGAACCATATGAATTGAGATGCTACATTGAGGTCGGTAGTTAAAATAATTGCTAAAAGCTTAGTGCCTATTTTTTTGCATATGGGCTGTGACATTTATTTGCTTTTTCTCCCAGTTAGGGGCGAAAATTGAATGCGTAAAACGGTGCAGACGCCCAAGGCTGCTAGAGCCGGGACCTACGCTTCTGCAGCCAGTTAGCTAAAGAACGCTTCCACCGTCAACCTCGAAATTGAGGAGGCGGTGTTAGTTGAATTCATAGTAGAGGAAAGCAAACAGTTAATACAGTGGGAGGGATTAAAGTTAAAGTGACTCCTCCTGAAGACATTACCAATTTGGAACGGCAAAAATTTGTCATATAAAGAAGTATGTCACTGAAAAGGAAAAAGATTGAAATAGCACGTGAGGAGGCAATTAAAAATCGATTCTAACAAATAATGAACAACATAACATCCTTCAGTAGAAGAAGGAGGTTCGGCAAAGTATACGTGCGTTTTGCAACCATACAGGACGCACAATAGCAAACAATGACCCCATTAAAGTCGGAAAATGGGTTCTTCTGCCAATATATCTTTGCAAGAGTGTTGCGAGAGTCAGAATTGATAGGCTACCCCACGAGATAAAGGAAATGTGGCTCATAGCTGCAATTTTAATGAATACGGACGAAAGCCAATAATTTTACAAGCTTCAGGAACAAAACAACTGAACTGGTGGAGCTACGGATTCGAAGTGACAATCCAAGACACCCAAAGACTTCTGGATAGAATATGCGATGAAATTGAGCTACCAGAAGATATAAAGTTACGAGTGCTGCCTTTGTAAAATGAAGGGCCACGTAAAAGTAAATTGCCCCAAATCAAAGTTCACCAGCCCGAGGGAGGATACGAGAACGAGGAAGAAAACAACGATAGTAATAACATTGAAACCAGGAAGTACCAAGCAGGAAGAGGAGGGGACCGATGAATTTACTGCCTAAAAATTAAAAAACAAAAGAAAGGAGATATAGAAACGAGGAAAATCAGACAGAAAACACAACCACCTCACTAACACCTCAGAAATAAAGCACCTTTGCATACAAACATGCTACTCCTAATAAGGATTCACAGACAAAAAGAGACACACAGGAAGACACACTACGCAGCCAAACCACAAGGATAAACTTCACATATATGGTAGCATACAAAAAAGATGGAGCAATCGATAAAAGTTTAATAAATGTTAGAAACATCATTAGAATATAACCACATAGCAGTACACAAAAAATGAATAGCATTATGATAGATATACAATATTACAAAGCATTTTAAGACACTTTTAAAACAGACATACTTCCACTGAGGTTAGAGGTGAGATATGACACCCTCCCCCATGGTGATAGATCTCGACGGACTAGATACATACATTTTAGGGCCTAAGGAAAATTTTAAATATTGTAAAACGATTATCCTCATTATTATATATTCATCTTATCCATCGCTTTGTGTTTTATGTCCCCACTTTGTGTTGTCTGTGGTTGTGTCGTCTACTCTATATTCGGGCATCTGTTCTTAATAAAGAAATACCTGTGAATGACTAATTGTTGAGATACCTATGTATCCTGATGAGGGAGCCATTAACGATGTGCACATTAACTCGTAATCCAACTGCAGCAGTGAACTCCCGGAATGGCCCAAGTTGTGTTTGATTTGATTATGTGTAATTCTCTTTTGCTCCTGGACTCCAATATTCTATGTTTTTTAGGAAATGAACTTTTTTGATATATTTTTAACTGAAGGGAGAAAAATGAGGATTTTAGTCGCTTGATATTTTATTTAGGGTTTTTAGTCTCTTGACACGCTTTAGAATATTTAGTCGATTGTATATACCTTCTTGATAAGCTGTTCTATATATTTGTGTTTTCATTTTGCATATATAGTTTTACCTTCTGTGTTTGTTATATACGTATTCTTTTTATATGTTAAAGGGCATCGTAATATCTATATCTGAAGGTCTCAGTAGCCCCTTTGCTCTTTGAAATTACCAGGCGGACTCTGGGCACACCAATATATTCTGTCCAAGGGACACTGTGTAAAGCCATAGAAATCCTACCAAAACTGCTGGTGGTGATGATAATAGTGATAATGATGATGGTGGTGATAAGGAAGATATATATATACACCTGTGTTCACACTCACTTGTAGTTCTCTGTCTCTCTCCCTCTTTCTATATATATATATATATATATATATATATATGTTTGTGTGTGTGTGTGTGTGTGTGTGTGTGTGTGTGTGTGTGTGTGTGTGTGTGTGCGTGCGTGTGTGTGTGTAAGTTTATTTACAATACAGATGAAGGGTTGACTAAAAGTATAAATTTGTGTTTTACGTTTTACAAATGCAGCATTGTTGATGCAAACATTAATTCATACTCAGATCTTAAAACAATGGAATATTTTGATCCCAAATATAACAGAATTTTAATAAACGTTCAATGCCATTTTACTTACCCACAATATTCAACTTCACACGTTCCTGCCACGTTTGATAATGCATACTCCATCTGCAACAGTCGTATATACATTATTTGTACGCAAATTAAGAAAGAAGACTCAATAATGAAGTAAAAGTACAAATTCAATTACTACTAGCAGAAGCACCCGGCGTTGCCTGGCAATGAAATCTTTCCATATATATTCGAAGAAAAAAAGCAAAATATGATGTATAGAAATATGTTATCTTAATATATAAAGCTGTAAATCCATGAGATATATGAAAGGAGACATGCGGCTGATTGTTTTCCCTTCCCAACCCTGGGGTCAAATGCGGCAAACTGGTCCATCGACTCTATAAGATATGACACATTAGATGGCTATTTTTAATGAAAGATCTCCACAAAGGCGCATATATCAGACATTTCTTTAATCCTTTAGTTGCTTCAGGCTTAATCATCGTCCATCATGCGTCACGACCTTGAAGATTTTACTCCAAAACCAGTACTTATTTATATAAATTGTATTTATTCTTTTGGTCACATTTTCCAAATGAAGTCCACTTAATATCCACGGTTACAATGATGTCATAGGATGTTATCCTGGCTCTAAACTATGAGTTCACCACATTCTACAGTAGAAAGAGGTGGAATCAAATAACATCTGATTTTCCCGGTGTCGTTTTGTTGTGTTATATATATATATATATATATATATATATATATATATATATATATATATATATATATATATATATATATATATACATATATACATACCCGCACCCACACACACGCATACGCAAACACACAAATAATCATATATAAAGCCTTCCAGAAATGTAAGGATCACTGGGATATGAAAGAACATGACTGTGAACGTGTACTGGCGTCCTTGGCAACTCACTGGCATGTAAACGTGAATTGGCCTATTGGGTAAACAAAATAACTATCTTAGAATAGCATAGGTTTTCTGGTTTCCTGAATAATTTCTAAGTATGTATTTTTCATGGAAGTGTAACAATATGTAGAAAAGCCGATGATGTGAAAATCCAGTGACTGTCATCATTTCTCGAAGACATGAATGATATTTAATAATGTTATTGAATTCATTATTCAGTTGTTGTTTAACTTTTATTCTATGAAGTACACACACACACACACAGGCACCCACCCACACACCCCACACACGCACACACACAGACACACACACATAAATATATATATGTACACACTAACTTAAATCCCGAACACCACATAGATTTTGGACTTTCTCAGTCGAAGCTGTAATTGAGCCTGCGGTCCGAAACTAAACAGATCTAAACGATATCTCTAAAATACATCTATAATGTGTATATAGCCCCGTCGAAGATGAGAATTACTTCTGTAATGCAATCATACTATTGTTTCAGTCCCAAGTTGAATACGAATGTCCTTATCTCGAATAAAATTAAGGACGTGAATGTCGCTTATCTCTGACGTCATCTAACAAACACCAACGGTGTGGTGTGAATCAGTCAAGCTTTACCTGCTGGGAATAGTAAACCAAGTGCTTTTAAATCAGGTCCGAATACTGTATGTTCAAGAATCGAATGAAGGGCAGATTTACATTTCCGGAATCATCTTGATTCCAAAATGTTTTAATAGGTTTATGTAGAGCAAATGAAGACTTAGATATATGGGTTCCGGACAGAGAAAACATCCCGTTTATGCCGGCAGTCAAATGACTGGAATGAGAAAAAGAATAAAAGAAGATATATATGTGTATGTGTATGTGTGCGTGTATATGTATACGTGTGTGTATATATGTGAAGAGATACGTGAGAGAGATAGAGAGATAGAGAGAAAGTTAAAAAGATTATGAAAGTCAAAGAATTCATAACTACTCACAGCTCTAGATACGTTTTCAGCAGTTTTTATATCTTCTTTGATATTCTTAAATGTTGAATTGTAAATCAGATGAAATAGAAACGAATTCGTCCAGCCTATAAAGAGATACAAACATAGAAGTATATATTATTAGAATTATAAATGAAACACACGCCACAAACGTACTGAGTGTGAAAATAAAGATACAAACATAAATATCTCAATAATAACAGTGTTGTGAGTTGTATAGAGACGAAAGGATCCTTCATCAGATTCATTCAGTTCATTTCCAACTGGCAAACGCATGAACACCACGCGATTTCATTTCGTTTGTTAATGGCAGCAGAGAAATTATAGTGTTGATAAAAGTCTGGAAAATCCGTAAATACACCGTCTGCCTTTTCTGTTGGTTAGTTCATAGGCTTGGATCATACAGCGATTTAGAATGCGTCATGGATGATATTTTATAATCTCTAAGAAAGGTAAAGTATGAAAAGTGATACATATCATTAATATATGTATAATGGCTGGCGCTAACATATCCAATGAACCATTTTATTGAATATTAATGAAAATAGTGGGTTTAACATGTTCAGTTGTTGTTTGGCTGGACTAGGGTTGTTGGTGCATCCCGTATCTTACTAGGCAAACAAATTGGTCCACCTATTCCATTTCAACTTTTTTGGGGGGTGATGACTTATATTTGTTATAATCTTGGATTTCTCCTGGTAATGTATACCGTACTTTGCTCTACAGTTACGAAGCTTAGTCACTGTCCCTTGCCCCTAGGAGCTGCCTGAAAGTCTTTGTAATCAGAATGCTTTGAAGGATAATGTGCGATGATTCACCCGATTTCGTATCGAACCAAAGACTGTACTTAGAAACTTGGTTGCACCCTGTTACATGCATGATTCGTGATCAACAGCTTAGAATGATTGTAGGCTATCCCGGGCCGACCCGATCTTATACAGGTAAATGGTGGATGCAATGACACTAGGTAAAGCGCATGCTCCGATAAGTGACCTAAGATAAATACACAGATATTCAAACTCACACGCATATTAAATTGTCGTAACGGAATTCAAATACAAATACTAATTTCTTTCACATATATGTATCCTCCTCTTAATCTTCATGCGACTATACCACCTGCTCCTACTCCTCTTACTCCACCCGCGACTAATAGTCCTTCTCCTCCTCATCCTTCTGCTACAACAGCTACAACTGCTAATGCTATTCCACTTGCTACTACTTCTACTGTAGTTGTATTTTGAAATACTCACGTGTAAGGTTATTTGGTTTTTCAGTGGTGCCCCCTGATGTGTAACACTGAGACATGTCCGGTTCTTGCCAAATGCCAGTAAATGGGGAACAGTTTTGCATTTCTAGGTCTACCGCCGGGCTAAAGGCAACAACAAAATATATATAAAATATTATTAGACTTCGTTATGCATTTGCATTTCATGAATTTCAGAGAAATGTAAGAAAAACTATTAACCGGTTGGTGTATAAACTCACATTTTAGTAGAACGAAGATACCTTCAAAGCGTTTTGTCAGTAATCTGTTATTTACTTCACTCCCTATCCACAAAACCATTTTAAACGATCTAACTAAAATTAGGGTTAATAATTGCAACATGTGCTTTTATTTATTATATTTCGCTAAGACATATTAATATAAGATGTGGGAACCGTATGGTTGAGGAACTCTTAAAGCACCATGATATTAGTCCAAATTGAGTGGAGAAATCATCTATTCATATATAGTCATAATCATGATCATCATCATCATCATCATCATCATCATCATCGTCGTCGTCGTCGTCGTCGTCATCAACATTATCATCGGCAGCAGAAATCTTTGCTCATTTACTAATACCTGCAGAGAATTGACAAATTGCACTTGTTTAATTTGTCTTAAAACTTATGAAATTCAGACTCCAAGTGGAACATTTTATATGCTTAGCACATGTGATAGCCTGGTACAAGCGACAGAAATGTCAATATGCTGAGTCAGGTCACACGATGATCTACTTTCTTCGCTTTCCTCCCTATAGTCACCATATAGTGACAAAACGTGTTGTTCTACAGTAAATAGTACAATTGAATAAATAATATTACCCTGAATTCAAAAGAATTAGTTGCGCCTAGATATGTGCTTCCTCCCTTACGTTTATTTTGAGACGTGAAAATCAAGGCAATTACTTGAATCTTCAGAACAAATGTTTTAATGAAATTCAAATATTCGGAACAAAGAAAATATTGCTCGTGCAGCCAAGACAAAAAGTATGTCGCATACTGCGTAAAATATAAGATAGCATTGTTAAATGTTTTGATCAGACGCACATTAATTCTATCGTCTTAATCTATGTAGATGTTTCAATTACTATAGCATAGCATGTGCTCTAACTGAAACGTCAAAATGTGGGGAGAAGTAAAACAATACAAACGAACCAATATCTTGTTGATGTATTCGCACCACATGGGATGGTCACATTTGTTCCTACTTTTGTCATTGGCCAGTAGAAAGTATGACTGTTCGTTGATGTCGTGTTTTCATTACAAACCACTGAAAAAGAAAGAAAACGCTTATATGAGGGAGTTTATTGGTTTGGTTTATATACTGGAAAATACATGCATATTGATAATGGTGAGTAGTTGTAATAGTTTTGATTGGAGTAGTAGCAGCAGCAGCAACAGCAGCAGCAACAGCAGCAGCAACAGCAGCAGCAACAGCAGCAGCAGCAGTAGTAGTAGTAGTAGTAGTAGTAGTGGTGGTGGTGGTGGTGGTGGTGGTGGTAATATTATTATTAATATAATTTGGATATGCTAACTGTTTTTAGGCCGATTATATATTCCTGAATATATCTTGTGACATAGACGCACGAAAAGATAAAAACCTCCGAATATGTAAATATTTATAATTATTTTGTAATCCTTTTAAGGTAAATCAGGCTTAACCCAAATAAACGATTCATCAATTCCTTCAAAATTGGCTCACCAATTCCAAAGTTGCAGAAGAAGGGCATTGTGACAAGTGGTGTATAACAACATCTGATACTCTGTTCCATACAAAGATATGCATAAATACATACATATATATACATATATATTTATGCGTATTTGTTTATATTTTTACACATCGTCGAGCAATTTTACATGGGATGAAATGACTGGTTTAAAGGATGCTATTTTCTCAAAGCGACTATTCAACTGATATCGGTGCTAAAATTTATTAATAAAAAACGGAACGATGTATAGGGAAAGAACTTATATCATTATTCGGCTTTGTGTAGATGTATTTTCCTTGAATTAGTGTTCATTAAGTGTGAACTTGTCTCTTTCTTGTGAGTGTCGATGATTCTCTTGTTCAGAAATATACTAGACCACGTTGCCAAATGAACTTTTCATTCTGAGGGTATCTCCAACACATTTCGCTTTTCCAGCTTGTTACGGCATAGCAAGGTATACAATTTTCAACCAAGCAGAGCCTGCTTCTATTTCATTCGAGATATAAGACAGAGTGTTCCTGCAACATCAAGCTGATTTTATACGGAATTGTTTCCTGGTTTAATAGCTTTGTATAAATGTTTGATGACTTAACATCGGTAGCAACTCTGGCAGAATTGATTAAGAATCGATAGATATAACATTGCTTAGACCCTTACTGTTCTGACTGCTTCTGCCTCTTGATGGCTGTTAGAAAGACAATTAGGTTCATCAACCTGACTCCTTGAACTAGTGGTTCATCTGTGTTGCAGAGACACACCGTCTAAAGGAGGGATGATTTCTTCGATGATGAATATTAACAACAATCAGACATTTACGTTTAAATGTGCCAGAAGGTAGTAACAATGAATAGAGTAAGTACCGAAAATTACACTCAGAGTCACAAGTCCGAGCAAGGCTTTTTGTGGAAGGCTAGCAGTCACCTATGCTACCAGCTTCCCCTTTCCAGGTTACGGTAGTTTTCCAAATGAAAGGCAAAGACCGATACAACTTGATAACAGTGACATCGCGATTAATTTCTGTAGCTGAAAGTACTGAAGTAATGTGAAATAAATTGTTTGCTCAAGAACATAACACCAGGCACCGTCTAAAAATCGAAGTCACTATATCATGATTGTCAGCCCGACGCTCTAGACACCGAATCAATCGCCTTCACTTAACAATGAATGGGTACATTATTATTCGACGATGTTTTAAGAGGAACATCTGGTAGAGAAAACAGCCATGAATTCGGACAACAAAAATTAATAACCTTATATTAAACTAGCAGAAATAGCCGGTGTTGCCCGTGTTAGGGATTCACACAGACAGACAGACAGACATGCAGACAGACAGACAGACAGACACACGCACACACACACACACACACACACACACACACACTCCCAATACATGTAGGATTCCTCACCATACAGGTGACAGGCACAGCTGTAAGATGCATTACGGATCTATAGCAATTGGAAGGGCATGACCCAATTGAAATAACAACGCGTGACGTTTGGAGTAAAGGGAAATGAAAGTGTCGCCTCTGGAGTTTGCAAATGACCACTATACCGATAGGTAACTGTGCAGACAAAATTTACAATCGATAAATGTCTTAGAACAACCAGTCTCTCATCTGGAAAGGCCTTGAAATCAATGTTACCAACTGGGGACTATGTGTGTTGCAGTGATAATAAAAAGACTCAAAGGAGGTCTGCAACGAAATAATTTTACTCAACACTTTGCAAGTGAATCAGTGGAGGCAAAGATGCGTCTCATTTACTTGACAATTTATGCACCACCTTGCAGAAATCACATGTAAGTATATCTGAAAGGGTAGTCTTACACTGTTGTACCGTTGAATTACAAATAATGCTCATCTGTTATGTTCGGGTTAAAATTTCATTAACATCAAAAATATTTGAATTTTCATGGGAGTTATGGCCGTTATGCATAGAATATAATTTCCAAATTTCATAAAGATACATTCAGTACTTTAAACGTAGTTTTGGATAAGAAAACAAATGACTAATGTGTGTGTTTGTGTGCATGTGTATGTGTGTGATGGGTGTATATATGTATGGATATCTGTATGCATGTATATATATATGTATATATGTGTACATATTACATGTAAATCTACACATATGTATACATATACATGTATGCATATAGATCTATATCTATATATATATATCTATACATATACGTGTATATATACATCTATATGTATACATATACATTTCTCTCTTTCTCTATCACTTTTTATCTCTCTCTCTGAAAGTATCTGTCATTACAGTATCGAAATGTGATTGTTTCAGTTCGTGGAATAGTTTCATTTTTAAAGTAAAAGTATTTGACATGAGTGTTTTTGTTTCACTTTTGACACGTAATACTTAAATAGTGGAGGAGATATTATGTTCCCGTGGGCGCGAACTCTGCAAGAAGTTATAAACATTTGTTGACTAAAACACAACTGGAACCCTAAGTAAGGCATCTGTAAAATCTGAATGAAATTGCTTGCGTAGTTCTCGAGTTTTAGGGATTCACACAGAGAGACAGACGGACAGCCAGACAAAGTTTCTAGTTTCAAATCGGAACTTGTCTATCTAGGTTAAAATGAATAATCCGTCATTTAGTTTAATGCCACCACCTGGCAGGTTTGATACCATTAGTAGAGCGGAATTTTCTTATTTAGAGCATATCTCCAGTTTGGTGATACTTTGCTTCGACTGTCTCATCATCCACGAAGACTCTGTAAAGTTTCAGGGGAACTGATCTTCCTCTTTATTAAGAGATAAAGAAACTTTACCATTCTTATGAATTAACATGTCATGAGGAAACTAAAACGGTCACTTTCTTTCCTGTAGAGAAGACGACAGTTATGACTAAAGATTTCCTTCCATCACAAGCCTCAGCACCACAGTATTGTTCTACTTTGTCTCCATAAGACTTAGATATACACACATTAAGTAGAAAACAAATATCTCCTGTAGAATTTCCATAAACCAAGCTGCAATGAATGAAAGGATTCAGCTGACAGTGGGAAGTAGAAAGAGAATATTATAAATAAATTACCAGACACATTATTGATTTGAGAAAAAAGGTGCATATGTGTGTTGGTGTGTATGTATGTTTGTGTGGGTGTGTGTTTGTATTTGTGTCTTTGTGAGTATCCTTAATATTATTCAATTCTTATTAAGATGCTGATGACGACGACGACGACAGCGTATGTGATAATGGTGATGATGGTGATTGTGTTGGCTAAAGACATGGCAAGAAACGTACTACTTACTTTCACCAATCAATTCCATCTCATCTTGCTTAATCCCCAAATTACGCAATATCTTTGATGAGTTAAGAGTTTCAAAAATTTGTTTGAAAACTTCATCTTTAGTAACATTATCAGGTACAGAGCAATTAATACTAAATACGTCTTTCAGTTCCTCTAATCTGAAATAGAATATTAAAAAGCGATTAAAATAATATAATTATTTTCAACAATATCTACCACGTTATTTCATGAAAAATTTACGAATCAAATTTTATTTTGCTTTTGTTGTTGTATGTGTGTGTATCTTTATGTGTGTGTATCTCGTTGGCACGAATTTGGTGTCTATTCCGTAATCTGTGATTTTCCTTTGTCTCAGCTTAATTTGAAAACTTCTTTTTTGCCGTCTTATAAACCCATTTGTCTTCATAAAAAAGGCAAAATTTGTTTCTTGTCGTATATATATATATATATATATATATATATATATATATATATATAAAATATACATATATATATATATATATATATATATATATATATATGTATGTATATATATATATATATATATATATACATATATATATGTATATATATATATATATATATATATATATATATATATATATATATATATATATATATATATATTATAAAATCTGGTAATTAGTCATATATTAATTAATATCGATTAATTATCAGGAGGCCAGCACATGTAAAGAATCAAAGAGATTCAGAATTATAATCTGTAATCTCAGGGAATTAAGGTACATTTTAAAAAATAACGTCGACCACTAACGTGGACAATTAATGCGCTAGAAATAGATCACATCTTGTGTCTATTAAGACCTAAAATGTTCTCAACATGAAATATAGCAGCATACCAAAAACGTGAGCGGGTAAGACATTTAAAATCACTTAAAAAATCATTATTAAACAGGAACCAGGTTTCGGATTTAACAAATTCTTACCATTTGTCTATTCCTCATCAGCCTGATTTGTAATGTAACCGTAATTATCAGAATCGTATACAGAGTTGCCCACCGCCATGGGTGCGCGTGCATATGGTTCTGCTAATTACAGTTTAATGGTAAAATTCAAAAGTCTAAGTTTTGGCGCGCTAATTCCAGGAATATATCTGCAAAAAATATTTACTGCGTCGTATATATTCAGTATGAGAACATGAGTAATGGGTAAAATATTATTATAAAATCTGGTAATTAGTCATATATTAATTAATATCGATAGAAAAATCACAGATTACAGAATAGACGTCAAATTCGTGCCAACGACTTTATATAATTTCCCGCCTCCATACATTTGAGCATATTACCATGACTTTTAACATATAGAAAGAATATATATATATATATATATATATATATATATATATATATATATATATATATATATTTATCATTATAAATATACAGGGATTAGCAATTGAGTTGCTTCTCCAACATACTGAAAATTTAGAAATAGCAGTCAAAGAACTACTGATTCCAAACTACAAATTTTTCTCTAAAGTGGATGGCGATATTTATGGCACACATAGAACAAAAAACCGGAGGGAAAAGCGTAAACAAACCAAGCCTTTAGTTAATTGGATACGAATCGTTTCATGGTTAAGTGAATGGAAATTTCACTATTCCAATCTTCAGCCTCAATATTCTGATAAATTTGAAAGTGTCTCTAAAAAAAGTGCCTTTCTTATAGTTGATTTTTGGTGTCGCATGGCCAAAAATTACCGTGAATTTTTTTAGAGACACTTTCAAAATTTATCAGAATATTGAGGCTGAAGATTGGAATAGTGAAATTTCCATTCACTTAACCATGAAACGATTCGTATCCAATTAACTAAAGGCTTGGTTTGTTTACGCTTTTCCCTCCGGTTTTTTGTTCTATGTGTGCCATAAATATCGCCATCCACTTTAGAGAAAAAATTGTAGTTTGGAATCAGTAGTTCTTTGACTGCTATTTCTAAATTTTCAGTATGTTGGAGAAGCAACTCAATTGCTAATCCCTCTATATTTATAATGATAAATAGTTTTACCGATAAAGGTTTTTTTCATACTGAACTACTTGGCAGAATTGTTAATTATTAATTCTATTATTAATTGACGATTCTCTGCCCTTATTCTTGTATATTATATATATATATATATATATATATATATATATATATATATATAACAGAGAAGATAAAAATTATATATGCTAATAAAAATACAAATATATATCTATATATATAACGGCTATCAAGAAGGTAAATGTAATCGGCTAAAAATTTTAAAGCGTGTCATGCGAATAAAAAACTAAATAAAATAAAACAATATGTTCTACTCTCCACAATTAAAAATATGTCAAAAAAGTTCATTTCATAAAAATGTTCTAATATTTGTATGTATGTATATATATGCATGCGTGTGTTTACGTATGTATACATGTATGTATATGTATATGCGAATCTGTTTATTTGATTAGGTAATAGGCGTAGATGTATAGCTATGTTTATGTGTATGAGTCTATTTCTATTTATACATGTGTGTATATATAAATGGATACATATGTGTATATGGGGACATGCACACATGTGTATATTTGTATATGAGTGGGTACGTATGTGCATATGTATAAATGTGGACGTATGAGTGTATATATATGCGTGTGTGTATATATATATATATATGTATATACAAGTGCACATATGTATGTATATGTATATACATATATATATATATATGTGTGTGTGTGTATCAGTATGCATGTTTGTGTGTGTTTGTGTATATGTATTTATGTATGCATGTACGTTCTCACACATTTATAGGTATGTGTTGCCCAACCCACTATCCGGCAGCGTCCAATTCTCTAACGGTTTTTTTCAAATGAATCAAGTCATAAACTTATCCATCTATTGTTTTCATAATCGGTCATAATGTCTTACGTTTAAGATGATTCCCATGCTTTCTCTGATGAGAAGGTTACAATTTTAATATCAAAGATCCCTATGGATCACACAGGTTGTAATCCTTTGAAACATATGTAGGAATAAAGTATGCAATTATAACATGCGTTTTCTCCATTCCTTAAATTCTTAAATATACTCAAATACCCAAAATTTCAAGGAGTTCCTGCCTTAAAAACAGGAACTAAACTACAGCTATTTTGTGTTCTTTGCTACATTGGTTTCTATTAACCCATTTATTCTATCAGAAGAATTTTTATTCATTAAGATAGAAGACATACACATAATTATATATATATATATATATATATATATATATATATATATATATATATATATATATATATATATATATATATATATATATATATATATATATATATATATATATATATATATATATATATATACCTATATATACATATATATACATATATATATATTTGTATATATATATATATATATATATATATATATATATATATATATACATATATATATATATATATATATATATATATATATATATATACATATATATATATATATATATATATATATATATATGAACGTATATTTTATATATATATATACATATGTATATTTTATATATATATATATATATATATATATATATATATATATATATATATATATATATACATATATATATATATATATATATATATATATATATATATACATGTATATATATTTATATATATATATATATATATATATATATATATATATATATGAACGCATATTTTATATATATATATACATATGTATATTTTATATATATATATATATATATATATATATATATATATATATATATATATATATATATATATATATATATATATATAACGGCTATCAAGAAGGTATATGCAATCGGCTAGATTTTACATAGTCAGTATTGTCAATTTTAAGGCGACATGTAGGACCCATATGAATTGAGATGCTACATTGAGGTCGGTAGTTAAAACAATTGCTAAAAGCTTAGTGCCTAGTGTTGATTTTGTTGTTTTGCCTATGGGCTGTGACATTTATTTGCTTTTTCTCCCAGTTAGGGGCGAAAATTGAATGCGTAAAACGGTGCAGACGCCCAAGGCTGCTAGGGCCGGGACCTACGCTTCTGCAGTCAGTTAGCAAAAGAACGCTGCCACCGTCAACCTCGAAATTGAGGAGGCAGTGTTAGTTGAATTCATAGTAGAGGAAAGCAAACAGTTAATACAGTGGGAGGGATTAAAGTTAAAGTGACTCCTCCTGAAGAGATTGCCAATTTGGAACGGTAGAAATTTGTGATATAAAGAACCACGTCACTGAAAAGGAAAAAGATTGAAATAGCACGTGAGGAGGCAATTAAGAATCGATTCTAACAAATAATGAACAACATAACATCCTTCAGTAGAGGAAGGAGGTTCGGCAAAGTATACGTGCGTTTTGCAACCATAGAGGACGCACAATAGCAAACAATGACCCCATTAAAGTCGGAAAATGGGTTCTTCTGCCAATATATCTTTGCAAGTGTGTTGCGAGAGTCAGAATTGATAGGATACCCCACGAGATAAAGGAAATGTGGCTCATAGCTGCAATTTTAATGAATACAGACGAAAGCCAACCATTTTACAAGCTTCAGGAACAAAACAACTGAACTGGTGGAGCTACGGTTTCGAAGTGACAATCCAAGACACCCAAAAACTTCTGGATAGAATATGCGATGAAATTGAGCTTCGAGAAGATACAAAGTTACGAGTGGTGGTAGAGGTGAACCCTCCCTCTTGCTGCCTTTGTAAAATGAAGGGCCACGTAAAAGTAAATTGCCCCAAATCAAAGTTCACCAGCCCGAGGGAGGATACGAGAACGAGGAAGAAAACAACGATAGTAATAACATTGAAACCAGGAAGTACCAAGCAGGAAGAGGAGGGGACCGAGGAATTCACTGCCTAAAAAGTAAAACAAAAAAAGAAAGAAGATATAGAAAAGAGTAAAAACAGACAGAGAACACAACCACCTCACTAACACCTCAGAAATAAACCATCTTTGCATACAAACATGCTACTCCTAATAAGGATTCACAGACAAAAAGAGACACACAGGAAGACACACTACGCAGCCAAACCACAAGGATAAACTTCACATATATGGTAGCATACAAAAAAGATAGAGCAATCGATAAAAGTTTAATAAATGTTAGAAACATCATTAGAATATAACCACATAGCACACAAAAAATGAATAGCATTATGATAGATATACAATATTACAAAGCATTTTAAGACACTTTTAAAACAGACATACTTCTCCTGAGGCTAGAGGTGAGATATGACACCCTTCCCTATGGTGGTAGATCTCGACGGACTAGATACATACATTTTGTGGCCAAAGGAAAATTTTGAATATTGTAAAACGATTATCCTCATTATTATATATTCATCTTATACCTCGCTTTGTGTTTTATGTCCCCACGTTGTGTTGTCTGTCGTTGTGTCCTCTACTCTATGTTCGGGCATCTGTTCTTAATAAAGAAATACCTGTGAATGACTAATTGTTGAGATACCTGTGCATCCTGATGAGGGAGCCATTAACGATGTGCACATTAACTCGTAATCCAACTGCAGCAGTGAACTCCCGGAATGGCCCGAGTTGTGTTTGATTTGATTATGTGTAATTCTCTTTTGCTCCTGGATTCCAATATTCTGTTTTTTAGGAAATTAACTTTTTTGATATATTTTTAATTGAAGGGAGGAAAATGAGGATTTTAGTCGCTTGATATTTTATTTAGGGTTTTTAGTCTCTTGACACGCTTTAGAATATTTAGTCGATTGTATATACCTTCTTGATAAGCTGTTCTATATATTTGTGTTTTCATTTGCATATATAGTTTTACCTTCTGTGTTTGTTATATACGTATTGTTTTTATATGTTAAAGGGCATCGTAATATCTATATCTGAAGGTCTCAGTAGCCCCTTTGCTCTTTGAAATTACCAGGCGGACTCTGGGCACACCAATATATTCTGTCCAAGGGACACTGTGTAAAGCCATAGAAATCCTACCAAAACTGCTGGTGGTGATGATAATAGTGATAATGATGATGGTGGTGATGACGAAGATATATATATATACACCTGTGTTCACACTCACTTGTAGTTCCCTGTCTCTCTCCCTCTTTCTCTCTCTCTCTCTCTCTCTCTCTCTCTATATATATATATATATATATATATATATATATATAGAGAGAGAGAGAGAGAGAGAGAGAGAGAGAGAGTTATTAATATTTCTAAGTCTCTCTAAAGGAGACTACGGCAGCGGTACTGGGTATTAATAATTATCGCCAAGCCAACATAGCAGTCCCAAATATAGGACGAATGCTGCCGCGGATTAGCTCCAAGAGGCCATCGCCTCTAGCTAGCTACGTGACACACGGATCTGTGTCCTTTATAACCTTCGAACAGAGGAGGTCAGCAGCTTCCCCTTGCTGCTTTGGCATCTGCAGACTAGTTTCAGGGTGTTGCCCCTTGTCAATGCAGAGCAGCCGAGACTTAGAAATATTAATATCTCTATTTCTGAAAACCAGTGGATGTATTCCACTGAAATTAGATAAATAACCTTCCTACAGATAGTTAGTAGCGAGGCCTGCTGGCTTCGGCTGTTCTGCATTGACAAGGAGCAACACCCTGAAACTAGTCTCGTCTGCAGATGCCAAAGCAGCAAGGGGAAGCTGCTGACCTTCCCTGTTCGAAGGTTATAAAGGACACAGATTCGTAGGCGATGGCCTCTTGGAACTAACCCACGGCAGCATTCGTCCTATATTTGGGACTGCCATGTTGGCTTGGCGATAATTATTAATACATATACATATATATATATATATATATATATATATATATATATATATATATATATGTATGTGTGTGTGTGTGTGTGTGTGTGTGTGTGTGTGTGTGTGTGTGTGTGTGCGCGTGCGTGTAAGTTTATTTACAATACAGATGAAGGGTTCATTGAAAGTATAAATTTGTGTTTTATGTTTTACAAATACAGCATTGTTGATGTAAAAATTAATACATAATCAAATCGTAGATCAATGGAATATTTTGATCCCAAATATAACAAAATTTTAATAAACGGTAAATGCCATTTTGCTTACCCACAATATTCAACTTCACACGTTGCTGCCAAGTTTGATAATTCATACTCCATCTGCAATAGTCGAATATACATTATGTGTACGGAAATTAAGAAAGAGGACTCAATAATGAATTAAAAGTACATATTTATTTACTACTAGCAGAAGCACCCGGCTTTGCCTCGGAATAAAATTTTTGCATATATATTCGAAGAAAAAAAGCAAAATATGTTGTATAGAAATATGTTATCCTAAATACAATTTATTCTTGAGTTGGGATACAATTTATTCTTTAATTGAGAAATCAATTCCGAAATATTCATAATACAAAATAATCATTAATATGCCATTTTGTTTTTTGTAGATACCTGACGCGCGTAGATCTCTTGTAATTTCTGGAAGAGATTTGAAACCACTTCTTAAGTGTTGTATTACTACTTCTCCACACCCACGCCTAGTGGGCGACCGAAGCAATAAAGAACTTAATGAGAAAATTAAGATACATAAATTTATCGTGTGTGTCGAGCAAAGGAGATAAGTGAGAGAGAAAGACAGAAAAAATGAGAGGGAGTGACTGATAGGTATTTAAATTCCTTTCTTCAATAGAACTGAAATTGACACCTGGGCATTAATGGCACAACCACACACACAGACAGATTTGTTTTAGGCATTCTACTCATTTGAATTCGGCCATACACCACATTCCATGTTAAGGCTTATGTTCTAAAACTGAAATTTTGAATTCGTTTTAATTACAAAATTACAGCACAGCTAAAGAAAACATCTTCTGGCTTTCGAATACAAGCTTTTCTTTCTCTTTCTATATCTTTTGTTAAGTTACCGTTTCTCTGTTTTGGGCAGTATTTTTCCAATGTCTTTCTTGTATCATGTACCGAAGAAAGCATTTTAAAAAACTTAAATTCATAGAGCCAAACAAAATCAAATATCTTAACTCTGTTTTTGCCATTTACTTTTTACTTTCCTACAATACAATTAATTACCGTAGTCTATACACTGTGTCCCTGCATACTAGATGAGTATTTCAGAAATATTTTCACCTCTTACACAAAAACAGTGTAATACATTCGTATATGTTTTTCAACATTCTGAATCATTTTGGAGACTTATTGTTTTGATAAGAAGTTTAAAATATGCATAATGGCATGAGAGAGGCTGCCCGAGAGCATCAGTGTAGAAGGAGAGAATGGTTGTGCGAGGACTAGCGAGAGGAAATAAGTAATTAAAATCGTGAGAGGATGAAACAGAGAAGAACCGAAATAAGCCGAGAGGAGAGGGAGTGCATCCTACGGTATAGGAGGGAAAACATCAGTAACGGATAGAACAAATGAGCAAGGACCAAAGAGAAGTGTACCTTCAAAATAAGATAGAAAGATATCAACAGAATCGAGAGCATATGAGTAAAGAGCAAAAACAGCTGTACTTAGAACATATGAGAAACAGAGGTGGGTCTCTGTTGGCGTATCACCAAAGCACAATATCATACCACCCAGCATCACCACCATCTCCAAGTCCGTCGTATATATATATATACATAGTTCAACCAATCGAAAGTTCTGCATACCTGAAGCCAGCAAGTGTATGAGGTCAGCAGGAGAGACTGCGCCTCATTTCGGGACTAACCTCTCAACGGCATCATTACGCACCCCACCTCAATCACACGATACCCCGCTTGTTCGATCAACTGGTTATCAAATATTGCTCAATATTCTTCTAGCCATCGTCTCTTTTTAACCAAATACTTTACGATGAGTTAAGCTTAACAATAACAAGAGTCGTATTGAACTGCGTCCAACGAATCCTCCACATCCCACTTCAGTTGCAAAATGTATCTGTATGTGTACATTAAATATGACACATTAGATGGGTAATTTTAATCATTGAGCTCCGCAATGGCGCATACATAAGACATCTCTTTTATCCTTTAGTGGTTTCAGGCTTTAGACAAAGTCCATTTTTTGGCACGGCCTTGAATGTTTTAGTCCAAACGCAATACTTATTTCTATAAATTGTATTTATTCTATTGGTCACATTTCAAAAAATAAATTCGACTTTATATTCAAGATATCATAGGGTGTTATCCTGGAACTAAACTATGAGTTCACCACATGCTACAGCAGAAACAGGTGCAATCTAATAACATTTGATTTTTCCTTAGTCGCATTTTGTATTATATATATATATATATATATATATATATATATATATATATATATATATATATATATATATATATATATATATATATATATCCAAGTATGTATGTACAGACATATGAGTTATTATTGGAGATTGAGAGGAATATCAAGATACTGGTTGACTGCGGACTGAGTCTGTAAAAGAAAATTCGTCCGTGAAAGAATAGTGAATGCCCATTTTAATTAAACGTACATAGTAGTAGATGTATATCAAGTGTATACAACCATTTAGAAATGTTTGGATAATTGGTTTAAAATGCCATTTAAAGTAAATGAAGCAACATGATTTGTGAACTGGTACAGAATTCTTTGATCCCATTCTGACATAAAATTATACGTTGTTATTTTGTTTAGAGGAATATGTAGAGGAATACTTATCTCAGAATATCAAATATTTTCTAGCGTCTTGTATAATTTCTGCTTGTATGTTTCATGGAAGAGTAACGATATTTGGAAAAGTCGATTAGGTGAAACATTAAAGTCGCTGTTATCATTTCACGAAGATATGATACCTGATAAATTTCCTTATTGATTGAGTTCATTATTCAGTTGTTGTTTAACTTTTATTCTATAAATCATGCAGACACACGCGTACACACATGTATATATATATATATATATATATATATATATATATATATATATATATATATATATATATTAATAAATTATAGGGTAGCAAAAAAAATTTTAGAAATCTTATTTACCACCAGTGGTCTAGCGAGAGTAAAAAAACAGTCAATAGACTATGTATTATTCATTTAAAATGCAGAGATGCCTATAATAGGACATCTACTCGCTAGGAATAGCAGCAAAAGACTACATAGCACAAAAATTTCGGCATTTTTGTATTTGCTGCCGATTAGGTAAACCGCAAATACGCGGTATATTTTCAAAAATTAGACATAGGAACACGAACCATGCTGCTTATTAACTCGTGCTTCATATGTTGTCTGGTCATTTCTGCTGACGATAGTCCGACCTTGTAAGATATATAATCTTTATCTTACTAAAATTGACTTGAAACCATGGTACAGAATATAGATTGGTAAAAGTTTTTATTTTTCATTTCCTTTCGAAATTATCCCTAATTTTTGTGGTATGTAGTATTTTGCTGCTATTTCTAGCGAGTAGATGTCCTATTATAGGCATCTCTGCATTTTAAATGAATATATATATATATATATATATATATATATATATATATATATATATATATATATATGTATATATATATATATATATATGTATATATATATATATATATATATATATATATATATATATATATATATATATATATATATATATATATATATGTGTGTGTGTGTGTGTGTGTGTGTGTGTATGTGTGTGTGTGTGTGCTTGCGTGTGTGTGTGTATATATATATACATATATATATATATACACTAGTTTACGTGCCTCACTGAAGGCTAACAGAGATAGAAATATGTGTAACACAAATGCAAAACATTTCTCACTGTCTGACAATGTGTTGATGTATGTACAAAGAGCTATAGTACCAGCCACACTACAAAAGTGATTATTAATAGAATTTCTTATGGGTCACCCAGGGATTTCGAGAATGAAATCATTGATGGGATGTTACGTATGTTGGCCTACAATGCACTATGATATTGAAGAATCTGCGAAATCACGTAGAGGGCGTGCCTTAACTGCAAAATCAACTCCTACTAAATGCCAACCATTGCCAGAAACAGATGCTCTATGGGCCAGACTGCGTGTCGATTACGCAGGCCCACTCAACTAAACATATTACCTCATTGCGGTGGACAGGTTTTCAAAGTGGTGGAAGTGCATAAATGAAAAATCCGACATCTGTTATAAGAAGCATTTTACACGAATTGTTCACCGGGCATAGTATTCCGGGTACCACTGTGTCTAATAATGAAGCTCAATATTTACGGCAGACGAGTTCAGAAAATTTAGTAAAATGTTCATCTTGCTGACACATTCAAGAAGATATTGAAAAAGGCCAACAATGAAGTGATGGATGATTTTGCACTCCAACCATTTTTAAGAGTATATCGAGTAACACCTAATCTGAATACATCGTGGGGAATGTCATCTGCAGAATTGGTGTTTGCTAGAATGGTCAGAACTGTTTTCGATAAGTTGATACCAAGGGAAACTAAGAAGTGGCGAACAACAAGATTACTTTTAAATTACTTAAAATGTTAGGTGACATAGTTTTTTTAAACCTATAGATATGGTAAAGAAAGCTGGGACAACGGCGTAATTATTAAACGAATTGGAAGAATGATATTCCTGTTAATAAAAAGATTTCGAAAACAAAACATATTAACCAGCCTACGAAAAAATACCCGGATAAAGCAGTCACAAGAAATGAAATGAAATCCTGATGGAAATCACGTTTGAGGTATCAACATCCAATAAATTTGTAACTACAGGTTCTAGCAGGAGAAAGCAGGACAGAAAGAAAACACTAGAAATGAACCCTAAACGTAAGAGATATCAAAACTCTGAGCGGAGTTCAATTCTGAAAAATGGAGAAGATAAGAGAGACTGATTCCAAAAAGGGCAGATGTAGAAGAAAACGCCCCCTCCCGATAAGTAAGTAACGGTTGACTGACTCATTGTTATAAATTAAAGAGCTGTGAGCGAGTAGCAAAATCCTGTGTTGGTAGCAGTTCTTGTCAGCATTTGATATAGAGCATTGAG
>NC_142956.1:7099228-7121728 GCF_046866305.1 Octopus bimaculoides
CACAAACTGTTTTCCTCAACAGGCGCTGCCTTATTTAACATTGTCTCAGAACAGATCAATGAGGAAAAGGACCGCATCACATTGGAAGGGAATTTGGACAAATTTCTTCAAGGGATGTCAGTAAACCACCTTTGCATGGATACAACTTAATCACCAAGACCTCGTTACGTGAATGGGCCATGATACCACAAAATATGACATAGGAAAGAATACGCAAATCCTATTAGGTGGTATAATTAAGTTAGAGATGGCCTGGACCCATCTTTTGTGGAAACATCTCTAAATTATATATGCATATCTTCCACCATGCCTAAGGAAGACGATTTGTTAGATAGTAGGCTCCAAAATAGCGCAATGGGTATTATTGCCCCAAAGCCAAGTTTTTTCAGCACCTGAAAGTCATGGACAGGCAAGACAACTCGCCACAAATTCCATTTAGCAGGGATGGACGTCGATGCTTATCAACTTGTACATTGACAAGATGATTCCAACCTCGCTAAATCGTGTTAAGAAGTGGTTGGAATTTCTCTATGAAAAGATTCTCCTTGTTGATTCTTTCTTGTGTGGACACTCCTATATCGGAAAGACGAGCCATCCGTTGCGTAGAAGAGTAGCAGTCCAAAAAGAACAAATACATCTCCCTCAACACCGCCAAATTCCACTTAGTGGCCACATAGACTCTTGCGCCAGAAACAAAACCCTAAATTCCTTATATTCCCTTTCTATCAATGTAAAGACAGAATCTCCACACAAGAAAGAATCAACAAGGAGAATCTTTTCATAGAGAAATTCCAACCATTTCTTAACACACAAACCCCTCAGCGACCTTATTTCTCTAAGAACAGACATAAACTTCCTGCTGACAAAGAGTACATAACTCCAACTAAAGAGATTTGTCTTCCCTTACACACACACTTCTTGTTTTGACACCACACTTCCTGCTTAACACAGAAACCTTTAACCCTTTTCTCTTTTTTTAAACCTAGCACAACTCTCAATTTCATGCATCCTTATTTTTCCAACTATTATCTACATGAATTACCATTGAACTTTAAAAGCTCAAAGACAATATAATGTATTGGTATATTTATTTTTTTATATATTATTTTTTACTTTTTTGTAAAAAACATTTTCATTCTCCCACTTCTAGAAAATTTGCCATGCAATGAAAGCTGGTTAGAAATCTATATTAAAATATGCTTTCAGTTTAGCATTCTGCCTTATTCTTCTTCATTTTCCTATTATTTCTCCACGTGCGGTTAACACAACCCCACTATTTACTGACTTATATATATATATATATATATATATATATATATATATATATATATATATATATATATATATATATATACCTTTGTCTGTTCTTGTTTGTCTGTCCCTCTATGCTTAGCCCCCTGTGGGCAATAAGGAAATATATGTATATATATATATATATATATATATATATATATATATATATATATATATATACATGGTCAGTTAAGTATTAGATGCAGCTCGACATCTAAAAGCAAAATTGAACCCACATATGCCATGGTGTGTAATTCTATTTCGTGCCTTGGCTGTGTTTTAGTCGTAAGTGAATATATTCTCTTTCAGCCTGCTGTTAAAAACAACTGAAAGTAAAATGTACGTAAGCGTGGAAACTCATATCAGGAACCTTTCCAAAGCTGTAGACATAGATATTTAATCTTTGCGGTGACTTTTCAATGCCTCATACCAAACAAAGCCTGCTGCAAGCTATATCGCCAACTATTACACAATTTTAAATGGTTTATAAAGTTTTAAATCCTGTATTGGCCTGTCCCAGCATTTCATACCACGGAAAAAAGATTCAATTATGGATTAGAGTTTAAACCATTTAACATAGTCATAGTCGACGATATAAATTGCAGCAGATATTATTCGGTAGGTGTCATTGAAAAGTCACAACAATGACCATACATCGTTGTCTGTCACTCAGAAAAGGGACCTGATGTGAGATGTTTCACTTCCCATTAACTTACTTTCAGGTGCTTTTTAACACCAAGGGCATTAATGATCTATTCTCTTAAAGCTAAAATGCAGCCGAGCCATTAACTAACAACGCACATATTCATATACATATATATACATATATATACATATATATATATACATACATACATACATACATATATATATATATGTTTTGTGTACGTGTGTGTATGCGTGTGTGTGCTTGCGAGTATGTGTGTGTACAATATGTATTGACACACCTGTTGATAGGCCAATGATTTTAAATATTGTGTTATATAGTAATATGTATACAAATTAGTGGCCCCAGGTGTCTGAAGTTACGAGAATTCTTGGTTATCTAAACAACTGCGTTATCTGTTTCCCTGGTATTGGCCAAGTGATGTACGCACCTCAGATGAGAACGCAATCTTATTAAATTTTCACGGCTAATAAATCAGGTAAAATTATATAAGAAAATAAACACCGCTTACCAATGAAATCGTTCTTGTTACATAAGTTTCCACTGCAACAACTAACACAAGAAGCACCACTGGTCCATCTATTGCATGTAAAGGTATTGTTTCTCAGAGCTGCAAGACAATTTCTGTATGTGCTGCAGGATTTTTCAAACTTCAGTGTAACGCCATTCATCGTTATCTTATTTTCACATACAGGCTGTTGCAATAAATACAAAAAATCATATACGACAACCATTTCTGCTGCTGATACTACTACTACTACTACTACTACTACTACTACTACTACTACTACTACTACTACTACTGATGCTAATGCTGCAAGCAACAACAACAACACAGGAAACATTTAGTATGCGAGAATGTACTTCGTCAAACAGGTGTATACATTTAGAGCAGTGCCATTCGTACTTGCGACTTCAACCGCTTCCACCAACCTTCATTAGTCTAATCCCTGTAATGTTCGCAAGTTCGTAGAGATAAGTCCAACTTCCAGTAACCGGATTCCTGCCTATGGGTACAATTTAAGTTTACCGAGCAAATAGAATAAAATATACGGTCTGTGTAGCTCACCACTTTAAACTATGGATATCCTACACTATCCTCATCCGCTGGCTTAACACACACTTTCAAGATACGATCAAAATGACCAATCATGGATGCCCCGTGTTTGCACAGTTACATCAGGAAAATCCAGTCGGAAACCTATAGACCGCTGGAACTTTTAAGCAGGGATTCGATGTGCTGTGTAGCTCTTTCTTTGAATTACTCTCACACACTCCCATCTTGTTTATAAAGTGCAGTTCGAAATTTACTTAGTTGAGATCGAGTGGACCCTAGGAAACCTGTCTGATGTCAGGAGAAATCAAGCCCCCTCGACACAGTTGTGTCACACAACTACTAAACTGGGACACCACCATCACTGTACGAATGCTTTCCTTTCAGAACATCACTGTGGAGCATCTGGTACCACTGATGTCCAGGATGACTGCCCAGACTTTGAAATTCAGTTATTTGCCGGATAACAGAACCGGATAACATCGTTCAAACGAAACTTCTAAGATACAGGAATATCTCATAAGTCGTGGGTCGTTGAACAACGGGACCTTGTTTCCAAGCTGACTCGAGGGACACGTATATTTACACATCTCACTTAAAGGCACTTATTTTTGTCGGAGAAGGAAAAGGGAAGGGGTCATACACGAGCTCGTGGGTTCGATCCCTGAACCGAGTGGCACCTTGTGTTCTTGAACAAAGCAGCACTTCATTTTACGTTGCTCCAGTCAGCTCAGCTGAAAATGAGTGCCAGCCTAATTCTGGTCACCCCTCTCTCACTTCAAAAGTCTAATCGTTGCTATTCTGATGAGTCAAGGAAGGAAAGACCAAGAAGGTGACTATCTACTTACGATTACATAAGCATCTAAAACAACTGTCGAACTCTTGATATAAGTTACCTAGCCATACTGGCTGTAAGTGAGGGTTACGGGTATATTAAGAGGAAGAAAGTAACATTCCAGCTTACCTCATCGCCTGTACAGTTCGTCACTTGTGATTCATCGCACATAATACCTGAACATGTTTGGCACTGCAAATTCCGTTGAAATAACGAGTAATCTATGCAATACAGGAATATACCCATATTTAGGAACCAAATAAGTAATGTATAAGAATAAGAGAAAATGATCATTTGTGGTGTAAAGCAAATGTAAAAGTGTTAAGGTTGGGATCAATACATGTGAGACATTTAAAGAAAATTATTAATGAAGACTGCAAAAGCATGTTACGATTTTCACTTGCAATTGTATCAGCATTGTCACCAATTAAACTAAGAATATTATGGGATACCGTACGAGTGGAAATATATATGAAAGAAGGTTTGAAAATGCAATTTTAAAGATATTTATTCACTTAACCGGTTTCACTTTTTTAGAAAAAGATTGTCGAAAGTAAAATATTAAGCTTTGTAGTATTAAGTCTTTGAGAATAATAGAAAATGTTAAAAAACAGTTTGAGTATTAAAATACATATATACATTCTTTGATGATAATAAGAGGAATATATTTAAAGTATGAAGCTTTGTGTGAGCTTTGTAGTGTTACATACTGATTATTGCAAAGGTATTGAAATACATATATACATTCTCTGATAATAAGACGAAAATGTTAAAAACAGTGTAAGTATGAAAATACATATATGGAAAAATACATGTATGGAAAAATACATATACATATTCTTTGATAGTAATAGAAAATGTTAGAAACAGTTTAAAGTATCAAAATACATATATACATTCTTTGATAATAATAATAAGAATATGTTTGAAACAGTTTACAACATTGTTATAACAAAAAGGATTTGGTAAAATATGTATATATATACCCAGGAAATATATTTAAGAGTTCGCAAAAAGTTGAGGAGGAACTGACCTACCTATTTTCTCTTGTG
Source organism: Octopus bimaculoides (assembly GCF_046866305.1). NCBI lineage: Eukaryota > Metazoa > Mollusca > Cephalopoda > Octopoda > Octopodidae > Octopus > Octopus bimaculoides. The sequence goes on from NC_142956.1 coordinate 7,104,130, forward strand.
TGTATTGAGGGAATGTTTGCTGTCTTAAGAGACAATATGACTGGCTAGCTGGGGTGGGAGGAAGGAAGAGTTAAAAGGGATTTTTTGATTTTTGGTTGGTCTGTGAGCTAGTCTGTCATGGTTCACTGGTTTTTGGAACTGGTTTTGTGCACATCTCTATGTGTGTCTATATATGTGTGTTTGTGTCCGTGTGTGTGTGTGTGTGTGTGTGTGTGCCGTTTTTATTGGTCCCAGAGTTTATTGTGGAATGTGTATATGAGTATGTGTGTGTTTTATCTATGGTAGGATGGTGTGTGTATATGTGTGCACGTTTGTGTGAGTGTGTATGTATGTGATTGGTATTTGTTAGGGTGTTGTGTGTGCGCATGTGTGTGTATGTGTTTGTTCGTGTGTGTGCGTGTGTGCGTTCGTGAGTGCGTGTGTATGTGTGTTTGTGTGTTTTTTGTGTCGGTGGGGATGTTAGGTGTGTGTACGTGAGAGTGTGCGTATATCTCTTTGTCTGAGTATGTATGTGTTGTTTTAATCGTCCTTGTGGTGTGTGTGTGTGAGAGCAACCGTATGTATGTGTGAGGGTGTGTACGTAAGTGTGCGTATGTGTGTGTATGTATGTGTGCATCTGTGTGTGTGCGTGGGAGTGTTTTGTGTGAGTGTGGGAGTGTGTGTCTCTCTGTCTGAGTGGGTGTGTTGTTTTAAATATCCTTGTGGTGTGTGTGTGTGTGTGTGTAAGCAACCGTATGTGTGTGATGGTTCATATGTATGTGTATGTGTACGTCCTTGTGGTGTGTGTGTGTGAGAGAGAGCGCAACCGTATGTATATGTGAGGGTGTGTACATATGTGTGCGTCTGTGTGTGTATGTATGTGTGCATCTGTGTGTGTGCGTGGGAGTGTTTTGTGTGAGTGTGGGAGTGTGTGTGTACGTGAGTGTGTGTGTACGTGAGTGTGTGTGTACGTGAGTGTGTGTGTGTCTCTCTGTCTGAGTGAGTGTGTTGTTTTAAATACCCTTGTGGTGTGTGTGTGTGTGTAAGCAACCGTATGTGTGTGTGATGGTTCATATGTATGTGTATGTCTGTATGTGTGCGTATGTTTATTTGTGTTGTGTGTTGGTGGGGATGCTATGTGTGTGTACGTTAGTTTGTGTGTGTCTCTAAGTATGTTTGTGTTTGAATTGTCCTTGTGGTGCGTGTGTGTGTGAGGGAACAACTGTATGTGTGTGCACACATACAGACATACACATACATATGAACCATCACACACACATACGGTTGCTTACACACACACACACCACAAGGGTATTTAAAACAACACACTCACTCAGACAGAGAGACAAACTTAAACTCACGTACACACACACTCCCACACTCACACAAAACACTCCCACGCACACACACAGATGCACACATAGGAGAAAATAGTAATTATATTTAGCCATGAATAGAATCAAGTCAGAATATCTCAGCACACGGACAACGATGTAAACAAGGGAGGTTAGATCTTTATCTCATACATGTGAGAAGCTATATGTTATATTACTACGGGCCTCACCATGTGTATTAACAATAGGTTCTCTTTAAAGACCATTCATAACACTTTATAATCCAATCGTTAATTTAACCTCTCATGACTTCCTTTCCGTTTTCTTCCCTATATCCACAAACTCTATATTACATTTTTCACTTCCAACGACAGAGTCCGCCACCATATATTTTTCCATACTTGGCAGCACCGAATAGTACGGGGCACTAATTACCCAGGCAATTAGCTATTATCAGGTTATTTAATCCCAGTGCAAAGCCAATTGATGAGATTGGCTAAAATGGATTTATAATATGCTATAGATTATTATATGAATGCATAGATTTTTCTCAATTACGGTTTCTTATATGAATGTATATATATACATATATATATATATATATATATATATATATATATATATATATATATATATATATATATATATATATATATATATATATATGTGTGTGTGTGTATGAATGAATGTGTATTATTCTTTGTAAGCCTAGTATTTTGCCGAACTGCCAGGTTACGGGGACGTAAACGCATCAACATCGGTTGTCAAACAATGGTGGGTGGGGCAAGCACAGACACACAATTACATACATGCATACACACACACACACACGCGCGCGCACACACACACACACACATACACACACACATATACACACACACACATATATGTACGACGGGTTTCTTTCAGTTTCGGTCTACCAAATCCACTCAAAAGGACTTAGTCGAATGAGTCTATAGAACAAGACACTTGTCGAAATGGCACTAAACCCGGAACCATTTGGTTGGGAAGCAAACATCTTACCACAGAGCCACTTTGTATGTATGTATGTGTGCGTGTATTGTGTGCGGGTGCGTGTTTGTGTGTACATATATATTCACATACAGTCTTTCCTGATATAATATGAGCAGGAGAGAATATCCCGGAGTTCTCTTTATGTTAATAAGCCACATGGCCTCATTTTTTTGTGGGTAAGGAATTAGTTGACTACATCAACTGATACTTATTTTATCGACCGCGAGAGGGTGAAAGGCAAAAATCGAATTGGACAGAGTGTGAACTAAGACTGTAACGTTGCACGAAATGTTGCTGAGCGTTTTGTCCGGTGTGCCAACAATTGTGCTAACTCCCCGACGATATCAGTGGTAATAATAAAATAACAAAAAACAAGGAAGATTTTACTAACTTTGACATTGCGAGTATTCCATTATTGATATTACTTTGCTTTGGTTATTGCCTAAATCTGTCTGACACTCGCCGAAGACATTTACATTTCTGTTCAATATTCTCTTCGTATAATTTACCAAGGCTGGCAGGTGACATCCACACATCATATCCCTATTGTTTCCGAGGTATCTGCAATTATAAACAAAACTCTAAGTGAATGTACTTTAGAGGTACAGAGAATCCCCTGTTGTATTTCACAACAAAGAAGGATAAGATAATTCGCGCATGAGTATACAAATAATGACATTCATGTTCTGTTCCAAAATGTGTCAATAACAACAATAAATTGAAATGGTTTCTGGTGGAAACCGAAAATAAGTTAAGTTCCTACTCTCTTATAGCTTATGCCTTGAATGATAAAATACTTTTAAATAAGGAGAACATTTAGAGCCACGTAAACCGATCCCTTTAAATCATGGATTAGGGACGGTTTGCTGCCAGAAATTAGATGGGGGCAGTTTGGTGTCTCTGGTATTGAGTAAAATATTTTAGACGCGATTTTTTGTCGCTAAAGCCTTGAGTGAAGATGAATCAGGGAAGATCTGAATCTATAACAGGAAGGTATTAATGTAAACTTAACTCACCATCCTGTGTAATAGAGAGAAAAACTGAGTAAATCACAATTTTCTTAAAATCATTGACGCTATGAAAATGTATTCCACCAGGATTGAAACATAAAGTAATCATATATATCTTACTTTGTTTTGCTCTTAGTTCTTCTTCTTATTTAAATACGGCGATAAATATACAAATATTACTATGATACAAAATATTAAAAACTTGCTCAAAAATAAGTATTCATGTTATTATTTTGAATGAATATCAATTTCTCAAGTATCAGTGAATTATTTAAATCTACGTAGAAAGCAGATAGAGTATCTTCTTCAGATGATAGAGATTGCAAACATTTATGAAACATTTATGATATACGCAATATAATAAAACATAGTCAGTAGCCAGCTGACTTATTCGGAAGTGTTGAGATGTAGAGGGTATAGAGGATATACGAAATATAGATGACATACGATATATAGATGACATACGATGTATAGATGACATGCCATATAGATAACATATTGAATATAGATGATATAGAAGTTATGGTGGATATTGACGACATACTGGTTATAAATGGCATACTGTATGTAGATGGCATACTGTATGTAGATGGCATACTGTATGTAGATGGCATACTGTATGTAGATGGCATACATAGCATAGATGACATGGTGGATATAAGTGATATACTAGATATAGAAAATATACAAAATGCAGATGATATACGGTATACAGACGTAGATGACATATACGAGGTAGGTAGCATACTAAATGATATATTTACTAATTTTGATGACATACTGTATTTTTATGCAATCTATGAATACTAGAATTTTAAATAGATATCGTAAAACTTTAGAACTAAGTGCTCCTTCACCTCGACGTACGACCATCCGCTCTTACGATCAGAAAAAATAAATGCATCATTCAAGAGGCTGTTTGTTGTTATCGTAAGATATATGACGAAAAAAGAAAAAAAAACTATTCAAAGCTCATCATGTTCCTCGAAAAACCATCGACTTCAATCCAAGAACAAGACTGTGAAGAATGAACATTTCTTGTCAATTAAACTTTTTTTCACAGGAACATTTTTTGCTATTGTATGTATGCGGAACTTCCTTTGTATTAATTTTTACATTAATTTGAGATTGTATTTTTGTATACAGTACAATACAGTACAAATGCATTTTTCACTTTATGGACAATAATTATGGATGAAACATTTGTGCTTCATAGCTTTATAATCCGTTGGAATGAAAACAGTTTTGACAAATAAATCCGACATACGACCAGATCGATTCGCCACCCGTCGTAAGTCGTGGATAAGCTGTAATTATATATTCTTCACCTGACAGTTTTCCACAATTTTTAACTTAGTTTAAAAGTAACTTTACTTTTTCACCCGTTTCATCGCATTTAGTGAGAGAGACTAAATCATTCACTAAAATTGTATGTGTAATAGAAAATATCAACACGTATTGGTGAAAGAAGATAATAGCTGCTCACACATCTACTGGACACAACCAAAAGGATAAAGAGACCTAGATTCAGAAGTGGCTTTTATCGTTCATAGATATTGACTGCCATGTGACATATCTACTATTTGAACATTTGATGTGACGTTCATGCGCGTAAATAGTTCATGTTTTACAGTGACTATTACAAACAATTCAAATTTGTTATAAACTCTAAAGAGTTTAAGAGTATTTTTCGACAAATTTGATCACACTTGGAAGATGGTACGAAGGAATGAATGATTCAATAAAGCTACACCAAGCTGTCACCACGACTAAGATGAATAAGATTATAACCGCCTACTCACACAGAGCTGCTTGACAGAAACAGCGGACTAAAACAACCCATTCACGTATTGTTCTGTCCCATGACAAATCTACAGCACTACACATTTGACGTGACTATTACATGTGACTGTCACAAGATTGTAATAGACGGCCGTAACAGATAACAGCTCAAAGATACCTTTACCATACCACGTGACCATATTCAACCAATCAATCTGTACTTTAACTGATTGTGATCTGAGACTCATTCTTTCTATAAAAGTAAACAATTTTTAGGTATATTTCGCGACACAACTCCACGTTTCTCATAAATTACACTTTTGAAAATCAACAAATGTGAAACCTGTTAAATATATATACATAGGAATCTTCCTGTCACAATATGACTGTGAGAACGTTGGTTATACATAAGTATTTGTAAGAGACAAGTTCAACGCTCTAACGTTATATGTAACGTTTTACTTCGCTTTACTCTCTAACGTTATAAATGACTTTTTAATTCTGGCGTCTATTTTTGTTTCTTCTCTTTTCTTTCTCTCTCTTCTCTCCTCCCCCCTCTCTTTTTCTCTTTCCACTTCTAACATTTCCTCTGTTTCCTTCTTGTCCCTCTACCCTCTAGCACTCTTTCTCTTCCCTCTCACTACCACGTTACCCGTGATCATTCGCATTTCTCTCATCCATTTTCTTTTCCCCCTCACCGTTGACTCGGTTAGTCACGTCTCTCTCTAATTCTACACCTATGGTTTGTTTTCTTAACTTTTCTTTCTGACTTTCTATCTGTCCCTTTTTTCGTTTCCAACCCTACAAAATATTTCCATTTTCCTTTGCGTTACCCCAATTTCGATTGTTTTGCGGCCGAGGGCCTTTTTAGTTGTGTGTAATTATTAAATTTTGTCGTTTGCGTGTTTGTTTCCGTCATTCTACTGTACGTCCGCTAGCTATTCACTGAGGATTCTCGCTGCTGGCTCCACCAAAATGTACAATATAATCGTTAAAAGCGCAAAATTTTGATGATGTTTTGGATGTTCACTGATGAATTAGTTACGAATTTTCCGCTTGATGTGCTGTTATAAATATTTTGGAATGCACAGACACACACACACACATATGTATATGTATGTATGTACGTATGTATATGTATATATATATATATATATATATATATATATATATATATATATATGGAACATTGGGTTTAAAAAACGTTTTCGACAGTTAAAAGTCGAATGCTCATCGTGGGACATCAACCAACTTCTTGAGACATAAAAGATAACCTACCATTCGCTTCGTTTGCTTAAAGTTTCAATATTCCAAACAAAATATGTGTGGACGCAGGTGAGGCTGCGTGGTTAAGAAATTTGCAACTGTTATTTTGAATTTGTTCCCAGTGCGTGAGCCTTTGGGTAATTCTCTTTCACTATAGTTACCAGCCAGTCAGTCAGATAGTTAGCAAGCAACCGGCAAGCAAGTAGCCAACCACCACGCCATATAGCCTATGCATTGCTATTGTGACTGTTAGACGGAAACTCAAGGGAAGTGCGTTGTATAGATATGTATATTGCTATAATACAGTAAAGTATATGTAGATTTTTGCTAGCACAATGTGTTTGATGGAATGTAAACAATATGCCGATATATACAATATTTCTGTGAACAACAAAATGACTCAGAGAACATAGAGATATGCATGTTGTAATCCTTTAAACTATAATTTGTAATACTTCAGTAATTTAATATTGGTTTCAAATGTTGGCACATGGTTCAGCATTTTGCTTGGCGCGGTAACGATTCTACCAGCTCGCTACCTTACAGTAATTTAATATTCAAAAACAATTCGCTGGAAGTGTTATATATTCATATTTTTTAAATCTAGTTTGTTTAAGACTATACTGATAATTCTTTCTGTTACCGCCACAACTCCTGAAATGCTGTATGAGGGGAATAGGCAACTGCATCGATCACAGTGCTCAACGGATGCCTATTTGATCGATTCCGAAAGCCTACCTTGGCAGAATTTGAAGTCTGAACGTAAAACCGGAAGAAAGACCGTTAGACATTTTATCGAGCCTATATTATTAATGGATGTAAAATAAGTGTTTCAAGGTGTGTTTATGTGATGTTTGTGGTTTTGGGTAAATACAATTTATCTTCCGTGTCCGGTGTTGCTACTTCATTTGCTATAATGTTGTTTTTGATAATTTAATTTCTTGCTTTGACTAAAAAATAGTAATATATATATTAGAAAATCTATATGCATGCGTATGTGTGATTAGTTGTCAAAAATCTGAACCAGAAAAAAAACTCATACCTTGGCTAATGGAGTGTGTATATTACTGTTTATATACACTGCGTGTCAAATTATTACGCAGCTCAGTTTTTTAGAACCAACATAGTATTTGTTAATTCGAATCAGTAAAATAAATTTGATCTGCGCAGATGTAAACAAACGGAGGCCATTTTCGTGAAACAGCTACAAATTTACAGTCCAAAATTATTCTTATGGGTCGAAAACGTGATTTAACATCACAGAGCCTGGCAAAAAGGACATTGGAAATATCAAAGATCCTGGGAAGAGATCATCGAACTATGAAGAAATTTGTAGCGTCTTCTGCTGTCCGTTCGAGAGCTGACAAGGGTAAACCATGGGTTGTTTCCAGGTTTACCTTGTCATGTGTAAGAAGGTATGTTACGACGAACACGTATCTGACTAGTGTTTATACGTTGTGACACGTGTCTGAGAACTGCTTAAATGTTGTAGTAGGGGTGACATTTCCAAATCTACCAGGCGTCGCCTCCTGAAGCAGGTAGCCAAGAACGTGAAACCTGTTATATGGCTCCCTCTGAAGGCTATTCAAAAACAAAATAGAGTTAAATGTGCAGAAAACTACATGAAGATAGATATTTTCCGAAGTCCTCTTTATTAACTAATGCCGTACTACCCTAGAAGAACAAGATGGGTGAAGTAAAAGATGGGATGCAATTAGCGGAAATCTCCTCATCGTCTGAGACGACAACAAAGAGGGGATGGAGTCATGATTTGGGGCTGGCATCATTGGAGTCAAATTGGTTGGTTCTTGGAAAGTTCCAGACGGAATTAAGATAACATCTAATGACCATTTTCCCTCTTAGGAGGACAATTTGCAACAACGGTTGAAGAAGCAGAAAGTTTCATTAAAGAGAACGCTGGGTGTTATGCAAGATAATACGCCATCCCATGAAACTAAGGAATCTGTGGAATACCTACAGAAATTAAACTTCTCTGGACACCGTTTGATGAAGTTACCACCGTGTTCACCCGATTTAAACCCGATTAAAAATCTATGGAGTGTTATGAAAAGGAAGATATATGAATATGGACGGCAGTCCATATTCATATGGATAAAGTCAATGGAAAAACTCGTCAGGGATGTTCTCTCGTGTGGATGATCATACATCCATCATTAAGAACTTTACGACGTCATGTTTCTTGTATTATTTCCAATGAAACATTTTCATATTCATTATAAAGTCCGCTATTATTATATTTGTTGTCAAAAATTAATTGACACATTAAATAAATGTTTGTTTTTGCATAATTATCATTATATTAGATATACCTAATAATTTAGGACGGTAAAAATGATGCCTATTAACAAAATTGGCCGTTGTTTCTTTACGTACGGGTGGATCAGATTTATTCTGGTACAGTACGTGCAGATGGGTCTTATCATCATGCAATGAAAAATATCTGGATTCGAACGAATAAATACTCTGTTATTGTGAAAAAACTGATCTGGTTAGTAATTCGACATGCAACCAAATGCTTTCATACTAGAAATAAAGTGTCAAACCCAATAACCATCAGAAATGTCTGATCTCAAAAGAATAGTTATGAAAATATTCTAAATGTTAATTTGGAGATCGTGGGGCTATAATATAATATTATAGACACACACACACAAACACAAATACGCACACACATACACAAATGCCTCAAAAGTAAATAGACACACCTCATTCTTCCGTTCTACCTGTTCGGACATCACTCATTAGTACAATGTCCAGACGAGTTAAATCATTAAAACGCGCAGAAGTCTACAAAATTCTAGATTAGCGATTTAAATGTACCAGAGGACATACTTTTGTTTCTAGATATCTTTCAAACCCGCTCATGACGATGTCTATTTACTTTTTGAGATCTCTCTCCCCTTCTCTGTTTCTGTCTGTGTGTCTGCTTGTCTGTCTTTCTGTCTGTCTGTTTCTTTCTCTCTCTTTCTCTCTCTCTCTGTGTGTATATACACACACACATATATATATATATATATATATATATATATATATATATATATATATATATAGGCGCGTGGCTTAGTGGTTAGCGCATTCGGCTCACGAATGTCGTGAGTTCGATTCCCGGCGGCGCGTTGTGTCATACAGGCGGGGTATACCAAGTCTTCATATCGACGTGACATACTAGCGAGGGAATTTTCACGCATGTGCAGAAAGAATGGCGTCACGTCCCACGAAAATGAGGGTAGTGCTGCATAACACACGAGAAGGTGTTCCAAAAATGAAACTAACAGTGACAGATCCTTTCGGATAAGTGTGTGAAATCCCAAGAAGCGTATTTTGAAGAAGATTAAATAGAATTTATGAAATGTCCAAATATTGGACACCTTTTGATTAGACCTCGTATTTCCGAGCCTGGATGAAATTATATCAAACCAACCTTCATGTTATTTGAACACTGACGTTGCAACGACAAAACACAATATTCAGAAATATTGATGTTGATACACTAAAATTAGAACCAAAACATTGCTATTTATTGTCAACTGTATTAAATAACTGTGAATTTGATGACATGTTTTATCATTTTAGTTCGGTGACATTTTTTCTGAGTTTAATTTGATGACATCTTTTTATGATTATACAAAGACTTTTGGTTTTCCAATAATGAAAGATTTGTTGTACATACATGTTATTTATACTGGGAAGGAATAAGAACGCACCATCCTCATATTTTTGTATTTGGTTGTTGCTCAAATATCTGGAAGAAAGAAACAAATATAAGTTATAACAAGTGCAAGTCAATAAATCTGTTTTCATATACTGTCTAAACTAACTAAATAAAAGCTCTTGTTCACTATGATATTTTCTGTCTATAAGTTGGACAGGAGTAGTTTTCATTAATCTAACTTAGATACCGTAACGGAAGAGAAAGTATTCTGTGATACCCGAGCATCAAAAAATGGAAGATGATAAGCTATAAGAATAACAAAACAACAAAGAGATTTTCTGGTGTGCACAATATGGGCTTTGCATAACATTCTCTTCTAATGTACAAATATTATTTTCCATATATACTCCAGTAGCAATATAATGACAAAATTACAATATATATATATATATAAATATAATTAAAACACATATCTTAAGAACAGTTCACATCTTTAAGGGCCATATTGAAAATATATATTACAATTATAGTTCATCTTTAAAGGCTTGTGAAGAAAACATATATATCTTTTATAGTACCAGTCCATAGACATTTGGATTCTACTTCGAGAAAATTGCGAAAGAAGCAAATTACAATGTAGTATCGAAAAGTACCATAAAGTACACCAGTTATACACGATATGTTTACTGATTCTGAATGCCAACATACTCAAAAAGTACTTTCTAGTGAAATTCTAATTATACAATATACAATACTGCCATTGGTCAAATACTTTGAGGCATTCGCTTAATGGCAAAAATATGCACCATATGTTATAAAAATAAAACTACTGAACAATAATAATAATAATAATAATAATGGTGATAATAATAATAATAATAATAATAATGACAATAATAATATAATTATCATTATCATCATCATCATCATTATCATCATCATCATCATCATCATCATCATCAACATCATCCTCATCATCATCATTATTATTATTATTATTATTATTATTATTATTATTATTATTATTATTATTATTTTTATTATTATTATTATTATTATTTCTGTATAAACTGCAAAAGTTTTGCCTAAAGAAAATCATTATGGACTGCACAGGATAAACAAGGAATGTATATGTGTTTTTGTACGAGTTTATGTTGTGAGGCTTTTGCGTGTAAACAAAGTTTAACATAATGCAAAAAACAATTGAACAATGAGTAGTCCTCAATATGGTGAAGACGTCCGTGCGTGGCTCATGGAAAACTCACCATAAACACTGCGAGTACCCTGACTGTTGTGATAGGTGGCCTTTTACCTTTCCTTTTCTAGCATTACACACACATGATCAAGGCAGGCCCGTTCCTTGGCACCATTCTCGCCACTTTCATCTTTAATCATATTTTCTTTTTCCGGTGAAACTTAAGGAATTTAATCAGGGATTGGCCAAAGAGAAAAATGTTTGCCTTTAGCCCTTTCAGTCTCGTCCACTTCGGCTATGGCCGGTAGGCAAACAAACCGAGCCTTCTCTTCCCTGTTAAGGGAAAGTGGTGAGGTGATCTTCATGGCAGGTTCAGTTGATTACCGGTTCCGTCCTATAGGCCACTAGAGGTTTTCGATATAAACCCACAGGCCAGAAATGCTCGTGCACTTGGTGAGTGCATGCAGGACCGTCTCACCGTCCTCTGTGCATCTTGGATATGCTCAGCTGACGAGACTTCCGTGCCTGTATACTTCCTCTCGAACAGGCAGCACTTTCAGGTCAGAGACTTTTGGAAATTATGACTAGATGATCTTCGACGCCGAAGGTCTCCCCCAGTACGTCGTCTCAAATTCTCTCTTCAAATGAAAGGTAACGTGGATGTTCCACCTACCGCAATGTTCAACTTGCTGAGGGTTGTGAGTGCTTGAAGACATTCCACTTTCCAAATGCCTCCTCTCGGTTATTCTCTTACCCAGGACTGCAGCTCCGTTAAAAAAAAAACTAGCTGTTCAAATACGTGTCTGGCGAACGGCGACCACACCTGTTCACCGTCAAGGAAGCGTTGAAAAGGTCGTACGTTCGCGTACCATCAGCCACAGCATGACCAGGCCAGAATGCAGAGGAGTGTTGACAGCAAACAGACCGCTTGACAATCGGGACGCCTCTTTTCCGCAAAAAGCGGAAGATTGTACCCGCCAAAGGGATCAGACGGTGGCCGAGATAAGGATGCGATATACACGTGAGACACCTCTGCCCGACATTTAAGAGATAACTTCCTCTCAGCCCATTTCTGGGTGAGAGTAGTCAATCTTCTCGTTACTTCATCACAGTTTTTATCCATCTGTAAGTCCCGACTGAACTAGACACCGATCAATTTAATCGGTCCGTTGTTTCAGAGCCCAGTGGGGGGGGATGTCGATCATTTCCATGTGTTTATGCCAACACGCATCTCCCACATCCTAGGTCACGCGGGATGCTTCCTAACGCTTCGAGTTTGTGAAGTAATGGCTCAAGAGTTAGTAAATACAAGAGAGGTGCTAACGTGCCCGACCGAACGCATAACGTTGAACGGTTCTGAGAGATGACAATTCACTCTGACTGCTGAACAGATGTCATAGTTCATTGCAGTGATCCAGCTTCTGAATACATGCCGGAAGCTAGACGTCTTGTCGACACCATCGGAAGCTTTAAATTGATCAGGGCTCCATCTGTGCCAAGTTCTTTTGCCAATTTCTTAATGATGTATCGAATGAGGTAGAGGTTATCGTGAATTGATCTTCCCGCCAAAGATCGGACGCGTTCAGCTTCTAGTAACTGGGTCCCTGTTTATAAAGCCGATATAAATCGACTGTGCAGATCACGAAGTTGTGGTGTGTATAGTCGACTACTTCAAATTGTGGCCAACCTATGCTATCCTTATGGACTATTCTATAGAATTAGCCTAGATACGGAGTAGCAGAGCAGATGCGGTTTGACCAGATCCACACTGGCATGTCAGGGAAATCCAGTCGATACGTGTCAAATACTTGGAATCGTCAGAGCAGGTTTACGAGGCTTTCGCCCACTCCTCCCCAATCTGTGAAACTCACACAATCCCACCTTATGTCTAAAACGCCATTCCAATCCCCACAAACAATAAAGAGCGGGATGTTCTCAGTCGATTAAAGAAATCTGGTCCTCCTGCTCCTGAAGGGGGATAAACGGAAAATAGTTTGAAAGTATTTCCGTCGCTGCCTGTCATGTCCAGCACCACCGACCTATCCTCCGGCGCCATGAAGATCGTCCGCAATGCGAGGGAATCCGCCTCCCAATTCCGGAAATCTTACAGATGCGTACGCCTCATATTCACCGAAAATGGGTTGGAAGTGCCGTGAGTTGGAAGTTCTGATTTCCCTGATGGCCACTACGTCCACTTTCAGTGCCATGATGCTGTTGAGCAGGTGACCCCGCTTTTTGTGCTTTTAGCCATGTAGTTTGTGATGCTAGTCTCTTTAATTTGTGTTTGTAGTGGTTGTTGTTGGTGTTGCTGTTTTTGTTGTGTTGGTTGTGGTTGCCATTGCTGTTGTTGTTGTGATTGTGTGTGTTGGATGGTTGGTGTGTCAGGTGTCAGAGGTGTTGGTGTCAATGCAGTGTCTCTTTTGGGTGTATTTGTTTTCCTCTATTTCTTGTGTGGATGAGGATTGTTGTTGTTTGTCCATATGTTTGTTTCTCATTCTGTTTCTTTATCGTTGTTTTTTAACTTCCAACTCCTCATCGTGGTTCCACACTCCACCTATGCTAACCACCAGCTCCACATCATTATGCGGATCATCTTCGGGCACTGAGAAGTGTTCGAAGGTACACGGTGTCTCTATGGTTGTGGTGTTGGTGTTCGTTCGGCTGAATGTGCTGATGGTCATAGCGCTGCTGCTGTTGTCACTCTAGGTCTGGTGACTGTTGTGGATGTTAAGAGAAGAGGTGTCCATCTATCTTTTGCCTTCGATCTAGGACAGAAGGTTTGTAAATGACTAGTCGAACATCCAATGTAGCACTTCCCTTTCCTTCCATCCACACTAACTCATATAATCCAGCCTCCAGGATGATTGATATGGTCCGAGATGAGATCCACATAATTTCGGGTCGTTTGGATGAGGAGTTCTATCGTCATCTTGGAACAGACCTCGTTTTAGGTCTCATAGGCTTCCAAAATTTTCGAGTTTTTCTCGATCCATATCGTTACTGCAGCAATCAACCAAAGAATGAATATTTCTGGCGGCACCTGTTGAATAATGTTTTTGGCAAGTCTCCGGCCGCTGTAGAAAGGAACTAACAACAGCCACCGGATTTTGAGAGGATTCAGAAAGTGAGAGTTAGCTTCCTCTGTGCGGAATCTGAACTCCCCCATCCCGTAACCCCTTTCCCTCTTTATATAATCTTTTAGATTCCTGTCTGAAATTAAAGCTTATTGTATTTGAGCCGCTGTGGATTTTTCTACTTTCCTTGATATTAATCTGATAGTAAGGGATGTCACTGCGCGACGTATCGTATCCCGGATGGGGTATTTAACTTTACAGCTAACCCGTCTCTCTTGACTAGCTGTCTGGCATTCTTAAGTTCCTCTTCAGAGAATTATATTCTCTGAAGGGATGACTTTGTAACTACTGCGAAGGAAAGTTCAGAGGTATTCCAAGCTGTTGCACTTGCTTGTTTCTTAGTTCCATCGTTGTTTTTATAGGTGATATTGCTTTTGCTGCCGCCGTTGTCGTTGTTGCTGTTGTTGTCAACTGTGCTATTGTAGTTGTTGGTGCTGCTGATGTTCTTGCTGCTGCTGTTACTGTCATAGCTGTTGTTGTTGTTTCTTGTACTCGTATCGTCCTTCGTCTCGCTCAGGAAAGGGCTCTCATTGTTTATATTTTCAAAATTGCTGTTTTTAATCCAAACAATGGTGTCGAAAACGGATCCGTTGTTTTTCCAAAGATCCTTTAAGAGATTTTTCTCGAAAAAATTGGCCCTGCTGGTTTCGAGTTTTCTTTTTTCAACAAAAATACAGCTGTCGTCTGTTGTTTTTTGTAGCGTGTCATCGTTTGCCACTCTCGCACTCTCCTCCTCTCTCTCTCTCTCTCTCTCTCTCTCTCTCTCTCTCTCTCTCTCTCTCTCTCTCTCTCTCTCTTATTGATGTTTGGTGATGCTCCTCATCCTCTCCTCCTCTTCCATATATGAGCGTCACCAACTTTTGTTGTGCTTTCTCCATGTTGATGGGGGAAACGCAAAGAACTTCGACTGGAAAACAAAATCAATTGACCTGTCTCCCAAACCCGGGGGACAAAACAGGAAAATAAATTCACCACTTGACAGTAGTTAGCCTGTTGTCCGCGATGGAACAAAGTTGAAGGGTGCAAATACATGTAATACGTGTTTTTCTTTACAAAATTCACAGAGCGAAGTGAAGCTTGGCTTGACAGGCTGATGTCAATAATAATAATAATAATAATAATAAGAATAATAATAATAGCATAAACATCAATAATAAATAGCATAAACCTGGCCGTCACGGAACTAACAACCACACAAACAACTGGTAATATCACTAAGCTAAATGATATAATATATGCGGCAGCCACTGCAGCCACAAAAGAAGCAGGATACTCACTCAAACCCATCCGAACAGGAGTTCTACCTCCCAAACAGACCTTGTGGATAAATAACATCCAGAACAAAATTTTAAAAAAAGAGAAAAGATTTATCGATTCTCAACGAAATTAGTAGACAATCAAGACAACAAATAACAAGAAGAAAACAAAAATACTGTACAAATACAGCATTACAGAAAAAGACTTACCTGAGGTAAAAGAAAAACTAAAGCAAGACATCCTTACCAAAGCACAAAGGATCCGCCGGTATGAGAAACACCAACGTTTCTTCGAATAAAACAAACAGTTCAAATCCAACCCCAAAAAACTCTACCAAGAACTGGGTAAAAATAAAATAGACATTACTGCTGCACCAACAGCAGAAGAACTGGAAGAATTCTGGAAACAAATATGGTCGGTGAAGCAACAACCCCAGAAAAGGACCATTAAAACAACGAACTTAGCACCTGAGCAACTCTGAGCCCCTATAACAACTGAAGAGGACACCCAGACACTGCAAAGTCTAAGCAACTGGAAGGCACATGGACACGACAAGATCCCCAACTTCTGATTGAAACACCTGACGGGAGGGCATAAAAGGCTGGCAGAAAACTTTAACAATGTACTAGCAGAGCCAGAGAAAATGCCTGAATGGCTCACGAAAGGGAAAACCATCTTAATCCCCAAATCCACGGAAACGGAGAAACCACAAAACTATAGACCTATAACCTGTCTCCCTACGATCTACAAAGCCTTTACTGCAATAATATCGCAGAGATTGAGTAAGCACCTGGAAAATAACAACCTGTTTCCAGAAGAGCAGAAGGGATGCTGCAAGGGCTCATACGGCTTTAAAGATCAATTATTGATCAATAAAGCCATAACTGAAGACAGCCGCAGAAAGAAGAAAGGCCTCAGTATGGCCTGGGTGGACTACCAAAATGCTTTCGACAGTGTTCCCCACACGTGGATTCTGGAAACACTAGCCATAAACAAGGTGGCACCAGCTATTACAAAATACATAAGGCACTCAATGAACAAATGGCAGACAGTGCTACAGCTCCAAACAAAAGAGGGACTTGTGAAAACGAAAACCATCCCTAATAGAAGAGGAATATTCCAGGGAGACACGCTCTCTCCACTCCTGTTCTGCCTGGCACTCACACGTTTAACTGAATTGATAAATAGAACTGGATGCGGTTACAAATGCTACGGGAAAACAGTCAGCCATCTTTTATATATGGATGATGTAAAATTATATGCTAAAAATGACAAAGAGCTAGAAAGACTACTACAGAGAGTACACGGCTTTACCGGGGAAATAGATATGAAATTCGGATTAGAAAAATGTGCCAAAGCAACCTTGAAAAGAGGAAAATTAGTTAAAAGTAGCAATATAACACTAGATAAAGCCAATGAAATAAGAGAACTAGACGAAAGCCAACTATAAAAATATTTAGGAGTCAATGAACTAGGTAGGATACAACATACACATATGAAAGAAAAAATAAAGAAAGAGTACTATAGACGAGTTAGATCAATACTAAAACAGAGCTCAATGATAAAAACAAGATAATGGGTATCATCACTTTAGCTGTCCCAGTTATAAGCTACAGCTACAACATCCTTAACTGGACACTAAATGAACTATCTAAAATAGACAGGAAAACAAGAAAAATAATAACAGGATATAGGATGCACCACCCAAAATCTGACATAGAAAGGCTATATATACAACGCACAGAAGGTGTCAGGGGTCTTATACAGCTGGAAAACTATTATAAAATAACCACCATATGACTGCAAAAATACCTAATCCAGAAGCAATGAAAACTAATACAAATAGCCACAAAACACGAGCAAAATATAAAAATGCTTTCAGTATTTAAGGAAGCTGACAATTTCAAACAAGAAATCAATCTACCTCACAAATACGAAGAAGAAGAAGAAGAAAC
>NC_142956.1:7126728-7146728 GCF_046866305.1 Octopus bimaculoides
ACTTTCAGTTTCCGTCTACCAAATCCACTCACAAGAGGCTATAGTAGAAGACACTTGCCCAAGGTGCCACGCAGTGAGACTGAATCCGGAACCATGTGGTTGGTAAGCAAGCTACTTTATTTCATTATATTGGCTATGAAATCCGTGCACAGATTGAGTAGCTGCGGGCTGGACAAAGACATTAATGAGATGAGATGCATGATGAACATGATGATATTAATGGGAGAAGGCAGACGTCCCCCGCCGAACTCTGCTTCTCTAAAACATTGTTCTTTTATAAATTAAAATATTTCAGGCAATAAACCTCGTACCACAATTTCTTATTGGACTCAGGGTCCTTACAACGAGGCACTAAGCATCTTACTACAAATATATGAAGCAACAAACCTCTTGCAACTGTTCATTGATACAAAAAGGAGGCATTACGCCTCTTACTTTGTTTAAACAGAATAAGGCTTCAAACGCCTGAGGCTTTGCAACCTATTATCCATATTCCTCTCTACCATCGCTTGTGACCACATCTTCCGCCATCGCCCACGCCTCATTTAAGCATGAAGCGGGTGACGTATCGGCGTCGCCCGGCCACAAGCGATAATCCTCATTGGGCCCCTCCAGCCTACGCAACATGAGCAACATTATGACCTCCACAGCTATCTACGGAGGCCATTCGGAGTCCTATGTACTGGTCAAAGTTGCTCCCAAATGGTGCTTTTCCAAAACCTTCTCTACCTCTCCGCCTCTGTAGAACAAGACCAATTCTTCTTCTTCCTCCGGGGACAAGGTAGCCACTTCCACCGTCGGCGGCACAAATTCCACTGATGGGCCTTCCTCCGTCGGTGGCACAATGCGCACCGACGGAGCTTCGGGACACGCCGGCGGTGCGCTATCAACCGCTGATAGTGTCCCATTCGTCTTTTTTTCCTTCATCTTTTTTTGGGCCACGGGAATAGGGGTGTCTTGCGCCTTAACCGGAAGGTCCTCCTCCTCCCCTGCAGTGTTCGAATCTTTCGGTGAGCAACCACTGCTGCTCACCTTCTTTCGTTTTCTCCCTTTTTTGAGGAGGTTTCCATCTCCTCGACTTGCTCTGTCTCTCCCTCCAATGGGGGTGCGTAGGGCACCTTATGGATTAATTGCTCCAGGGCCTTACCTCGGCCCAAGAGGCAGTTCTTTTTTATATGGCCTGGTTCCAGGTACAAGTGACATTTGGTGGGGGCGTCCCTGAAGAATCACCGGATACCTGATTGGTTCCATAGGGTCAAAACAGCTTTCGACCCGACCCAATCAGCTACAGGCAACATGTTAACGTTCAAGAGCTTGGCTTTGCTACCACCCAGACCCCGGCGGACAGTATCCTCGATCCACTCGGGTTTTATCACGGGTGGCAGCCCACAAACCCAGGCTCTCATCGATTTCCTCCCATAATACGTGGGAAGAAACAATATTTCTTCGATCTCTACGGGCTCACTCACGAAATTGCGATCCTCTTCAGGGATGTCAAATAGCAACCACACCGTCGCATATTTGACACCCTTGGAAATGAACTTTATCGTTGGCATAAACTTCGCCAACTCTTTCTCAATGTGTATTTTATTGAAGAGGGTGTCGAGCGACTTGGAGTATGTCCTCAATACCATAGTACTCTTTTCGAAGTCTTGTAACTACTGTTTGGGTGGGACAATTTCCCACTCCAAAACATTGTCTTTGTTCATTGCCATGTTGTTTATAAATAAAAAGTTCAAAAATAGTTCATAATAAAGTCCAAAAAGGAAGGAAGAAAGGAAGAAGTCAAAAGAAAGTTTCAACAAAAAAAAGGGAGAAAAAAAACAGTTCAATAAAGAATGTCACAAGGAAGATAGCAGAAGAACAAAAACCTACACTTCAAAATACAGCAAAACATCTTGTTGGCCAATCGATACTCCAGGCCCAATCGGTACTCCACTTGAACCCGGAATGCCACACAGTTTTCATGAAAATTGGTAAAAAGTTGTAATAACTTCTAAATGTTCACAATTTTTAACGCAAAACTATTCACCAAAGTGAACAGATTTTCGGACGCGAAATACGCCCTCACAATTAAGTGAGAAAAAAATATTCACTTAAAATGAACAAATTTTGGAGGCGGGATGTGCCCCAAAAAACAACAGTTCTCAAAACTGAGTCACTTAGCGCGACTATAGGCAGACAAATATCCGGGACCCACTAAATCCCCCACCTCCCCAAAAAAGAACAGATGCCTACCTTACAATCATTCCTTCATAATTTCTGCACTTCAAGACGACCTCGAAAGCACGTCTTGACAACATTCAATATGGAAGCAACCAACTCGTGCATGCGCAGTAAGCAAGCTGCTTACGACACAGCCACTCCTACGTCTAATAAAAATGGTGATTTGCTTGTTTATAGTGCTGATGACTATGATATTTATGATGATGCTGGTGGTGGTGTTCCTGCTGGTGATGATGATGATGGCTTTAAAGATTGTGCGTCTGATGGAGGTATTTCATGGTAAAGAATGGTGTTGATAATGAAGAAATTGACGATGTTGATGATTGAGGAGGATAACAATGAAGACAGCAATGATGACAGTGATGAAAACAAGGACGAAGATAATGATGTTGGCGGCAGCAGAGTTGATTTCAATATTAGGTGTATTGGGTGAATAGGGAAACTAGCAAATGATAGTGAAAGTAGAAATTATCGAGAAAGCATGTAAAAGGGAGACTCAAAAGAACACCAACAGAAAAGAAGGTAACAGAGAAGAAAAAAAAGAACAACAATAACAACAACAGCAACAACAACAATTAAAACAACAACATCAACAACTGCAAAAACAACATCAACAACAAGAAGGAAAGAATAAGTTTCAGAGTTAGTGAATGAATAATGTTCTTCTAAATGTACAACTACAAGGGGTACTCAAAGATGTTGCTTAGTATTGATCTTGAAGTAAACACCATATACAATGTACACACATAAAACACAGCAAATACCGTACACACAGGAAACGAAGTAAACACGGTACACAGAGTAAACACCGTACACACAGCAAGCAAAGGAGCCCAGTACACACTGTAGGAAGAATACACGCAGTAAACATAGTTCATACAGTAAACGCCGTCACATAGAAAGCACAGGACACACAGGATACACCGTATGCACAGAAAACAATATAAACACAGTAAACACCGTACACACAGAAAACATAGTTCATACAGTAACCGCCGTAACGTAGAAATCACAGGACACACAGGATATACCGTACGCACAGAAAACAATATAAACACAGTAAACACCATACACACAGTAAACATAGTTCATACAGTAAACGCCGTCATATAGAAAGCACAGGACACACAGGATACACCGTACGCACAGTAAACAATATAAACACAGTAAACACCATACACACAGTAAACATAGTTCATACAGTAAACGCCGTCATATAGAAAGCACAGGACACACAGGATACACCGTACGCACAGAAAACAATATAAACACAGTAAACACCATACACACAGTAAACATAGTTCATACAGTAAACGCCGTCACATAGAAAGCACAGGACACACAGGATACACCGTACGCACAGAAAACAATATAAACACAGTAAACACCATACACATAGTAAACATAGTTCATGCAGTAAACGCCGTCACATAGAAAGCACAGGACACACAGGATACACCGTGCGCACAGAAAACAATATAAACACAGTAAACACCGTACACACAGTATAACATAGTTCATACAGTAAACGCCGTCATATAGAAAGCACAGGACACACAGGATACACCGTACGCACACAAAACAATATAAACAGAGTAAACACCGTACACACAGTAAACATAGTTCATACAGTAAACGCCGTCATATAGAAAGCACAGGACACACAGGATACACCGTACGCACACAAAACAATATAAACACAGTAAACACCATACACACAGAAAACATAGTTTATACAGTAAACGCCGTCACATAGAAAGCACAGGACACACAGGATACACCGTGCGCACAGAAAACAATATAAACACAGTAAACAACGTACACACAGTAAACATAGTTCATACAGTAAACGCCGTCACATAGAAAGCACAGGACACACAGGATACACCGTACGCACACAAAACAATATAAACACAGTAAACACGATACACACAGTAAACATAGTTCATACAGTAAACGCCGTCACATAGAAAGCACAGGACACACAGGATACACCGTGCGCACAGAAAACAATATAAACAGAGTAAACACCGTACACACAGTAAACATAGTTCATACAGTAAGCGCCGTCACATAGAAAGCACAGGACACACAGGATACACCGTACGCACACAAAACAATATAAACACAGTTAACACCGTACACACAGTAAACATAGTTCATACAGTAAACGCCGTCATATAGAAAGCACAGGACACACAGGATACACCGTACGCACACAAAACAATATAAACACAGTAAACACCATACACACAGTAAACATAGTTTATACAGTAAACGCCGTCGTATAGAAAGCACAGGACACACAGGATACACCGTACGCACACAAAACAATATAAACACAGTAAACACCATACACACAGTAAACATAGTTCATACAGTAAACGCCGTCATATAGAAAGCAAAGGACACACAGGATACACCGTACACACACAAAACAATATAAACACAGTAAACACCATACACACAGTAAACATAGTTTATACAGTAAACGCCGTCATATAGAAAGCACAGGACACACAGGATACACCGTACGCACAGAAAACAATATAAACACAGTAAACACCGTACACACAGTAAACATAGTTTATACAGTAAACGCCGTCATATAGAAAGCACAGGACACACAGGATACACCGTACGCACACAAAACAATATAAACACAGTAAACACCATACACACAGTAAACATAGTTCATACAGTAAACGCCGTCACATAGAAAGCACAGGACACACAGGATACACCGTACGCACAGAAAACAATATAAACACAGTAAACACCATACACACAGTAAACATAGTTTATACAGTAAACGCCGTCATATAGAAAGCACAGGACACACAGGATACACCGTACGCACACAAAACAATATAAACACAGTAAACACCGTACACACAGTAAACACCGTACACACAGTAAACATAGTTCATACAGTAAACGCCGTCATATAGAAAGCACAGGACACACAGGATACACCGTACGCACAGAAAACAATATAAACACAGTAAACACGATACACACAGTAAACATAGTTCATACAGTAAACGCCGTCACATAGAAAGCACAGGACACACAGGATACACCGTACGCACAGAAAACAATATAAACACAGTAAACACCATACACACAGTAAACATAGTTCATACAGTAAACGCCGTCACATAGAAAGCACAGGACACACAGGATACACCGTACGCACAGAAAACAATATAAACACAGTAAACACCATACACACAGTAAACATAGTTCATACAGTAAACGCCGTCACATAGAAAGCACAGGACACACAGGATACACCGTACGCACAGAAAACAATATAAACACAGTAAACACCATACACACAGTAAACATAGTTCATACAGTAAACGCCGTCACATAGAAAGCACAGGACACACAGGATACACCGTACGCACAGAAAAGAATATAAACACAGTAAACACCATACACACAGTAAACATAGTTCATACAGTAAACGCCGTCATATAGAAAGCACAAGACACACAGGATACACCGTACGCACAGAAAAGAATATAAACACAGTAAACACCATACACACAGTAAACATAGTTCATACAGTAAACGCCGTCATATAGAAAGCACAGGACACACAGGATACACCGTACGCACACAAAACAATATAAACACAGTAAACACCGTACACACAGTAAACATAGTTCATACAGTAAACGCCGTCATATAGAAAGCACAGGACACACAGGATACACCGTACGCACACAAAACAATATAAACACAGTAAACACCATACACACAGAAAACATAGTTCATACAGTAAACGCCGTCACATAGAAAGCACAGGACACACAGGATACACCGTACGCACAGAAAACAATATAAACAGAGTAAACACCATACAAACACAAAACATAGTTCATACAGTAAACGCCGTCATATAGAAAGCACAGGACACACAGGATACACCGTACGCACAGAAAACAATATAAACACAGTAAACACCATACACACACAAAACATAGTTCATACAGTAAACGCCGTCATATAGAAAGCACAGGACACACAGGATACACCGTACGCACAGAAAAGAATATAAACACAGTAAACACCATACACACAGTAAACATAGTTCATACAGTAAACGCCGTCATATAGAAAGCACAGGACACACAGGATACACCGTACGCACAGAAAAGAATATAAACAGAGTAAACACCATACACACACAAAACATAGTTCATACAGTAAACGCCGTCATATAGAAAGCACAGGACACACAGGATACACCGTACGCACAGAAAAGAATATAAACAGAGTAAACACCATACACACACAAAACATAGTTCATACAGTAAACGCCGTCATATAGAAAGCACAGGACACACAGGATACACCGTACGCACAGAAAACAATATAAACACAGTAAACACCATACACACACAAAACATAGTTCATACAGTAAACGCCGTCATATAGAAAGCACAGGACACACAGGATACACCGTACGCACAGAAAACAATATAAACACAGTAAACACCATTCACACACAAAACATAGTTCATACAGTAAACACCGTACACACAGTAAACATAGTTCATACAGTAAACGCCGTCACATAGAAAGCACAGGACACACAGGATACACCGTACGCACAGAAAACAATATAAACAGAGTAAACACCATACACACACAAAACATAGTTCATACAGTAAACGCCGTCATATAGAAAGCACAGGACACACAGGATACACCGTACGCACAGAAAACAATATAAACACAGTAAACACCATACACACACAAAACATAGTTCATACAGTAAACGCCGTCATATAGAAAGCACAAGACACACAGGATAGACCGTACGCACAGAAAACAATATAAACACAGTAAACACCATACACACACAAAACATAGTTCATACAGTAAACACCGTACACACAGTAAACATAGTTCATACAGTAAACGCCGTCACATAGAAAGCACAGGACACACAGGATACACCGTACGCACAGAAAACAATATAAACAGAGTAAACACCATACACACACAAAACATAGTTCATACAGTAAACGCCGTCATATAGAAAGCACAGGACACACAGGATACACCGTACGCACAGAAAACAATATAAACAGAGTAAACACCGTACACACAGTAAACATCGTTCATACAGTAAACGCCGTCATATAGAAAGCACAGGACACACAGGATACACCGTACGCACAGAAAACAATATAAACACAGTAAACACCGTACACACAGTAAACATAGTTCATACAGTAAACGCCGTCACATAGAAAGCACAGGACACACAGGATACACCGTACGCACAGAAAACAATATAAACACAGTAAACACCATACACACACAAAACATAGTTCATACAGTAAACGCCGTCATATAGAAAGCACAGGACACACAGGATACACCGTACGCACAGAAAACAATATAAACAGAGTAAACACCGTACACACAGTAAACATAGTTCATACAGTAAACGCCGTCATATAGAAAGCACAGGACACACAGGATACACCGTACGCACAGAAAACAATATAAACACAGTAAACACCGTACACACAGTAAACATAGTTCATACAGTAAACGCCGTCACATAGAAAGCACAGGACACACAGGATACACCGTACGCACAGAAAACAATATAAACACAGTAAACACCATACACACAGTAAACATAGTTCATACAGTAAACGCCGTCACATAGAAAGCACAGGACACACAGGATACACCGTACACACAGAAAACAATATAAACACAGTAAACACCATACACACAGTAAACATAGTTCATACAGTAAACGCCGTCACATAGAAAGCACAGGACACACAGGATACACCGTACGCACAGAAAACAATATAAACACAGTAAACACCGTACACACAGTAAACATAGTTCATACAGTAAACGCCGTCACATAGAAAGCACAGGACACACAGGATACACCGTATGCACAGAAAATAATATATACACAGTAAACACCATACACACAGTAAACATAGTTCATAGAGTAAACGCCGTCACATAGAAAGCACAGGACACACAGGATACACCGTACGCACACAAAATAATATATACACAGTAAACACCATACACACAGAAAACATAGTTCATACAGTAAACGCCGTCACATAGAAAGCACAGGACACACAGGATACACCGTACGCACAGAAAACAATATAAACACAGTAAACACCGTACACACAGTAAACATAGTTCTTACAGTAAACGCCGTCACATAGAAAGCACAGGACACACAGGATACACCTAACGCACAGAAAACAATATAAACACAGTAAACAACATACACACAGTAAACATAGTTCATACAGTAAACGCCGTCACATAGAAAGCACAGGACACACAGGATACACCGTACGCACACAAAACAATATAAACACAGTAAACACCATACACACAGTAAACATAGTTCATACAGTAAACGCCGTCACATAGAAAGCACAGGACACACAGGATACACCGTACGCACAGAAAACAATATAAACACAGTAAACACCATACACACAGTAAACATAGTTCATACGGTAAACCCCGTCACATAGAAAGCACAGGACACACAGGATACACCGCACGCACCGAAAACAATATAAACACAGTAAACACCATACACACAGTAAACATAGTTCATACAGTAAACGCCGTCACATAGAAAGCACAGGACACACAGGATACACCGTACGCACAGAAAACAATATAAACACAGTAAACACCGTACACACAGTAAACATAGTTCATACAGTAAACGCCGTCACATAGAAAGCACAGGACACACAGGATACACCGTATGCACAGAAAACAATATAAACACAGTAAACACCGTACACACAGTAACCATAGTTCATACAGTAAACGCCGTCACATAGAAAGCACAGGACACACAGGATACACCGTACGCACAGAGAACAATATAAACACAGTAAACACCACACACACAGTAAACATAGTTCATACAGTAAACGCCGTCACATAGAAAGCACAGGACACACAGGATACACCGTATGCACAGAAAACAATATAAACACAGTAAACACCATACACACAGTAAACATAGTTCATACAGTAAACGCCGTCACATAGAAATCACAGGACACACAGGATACACCGTACGCACAGAAAACAATATAAACACAGTAAACACCATACACACAGTAAACATAGTTCATACGGTAAACGCCGTCACATAGAAAGCACAGGACACACAGGATACACCGCACGCACCGAAAATAATATAAACACAGTAAACACCATACACACACAAAACATAGTTCATACAGTAAACGCCGTCATATAGAAAGCACAGGACACACAGGATACACCGTACGCACAGAAAACAATATAAACACAGTAAACACCATACACACAGTAAACATAGTTCATACAGTAAACGCCGTCACATAGAAAGCACAGGACACACAGGATACACCGTACGCACAGAAAACAATATAAACACAGTAAACACCGTACACACAGTAAACATAGTTCATAGAGTAAACGCCGTAACATAGAAATCTCAGGACACACAGGATACACCGTACGCACAAAAAACAATATAAACAGAGTAAACACTGTACACACAGTATACATAGTTCATACAGTAAACGCCGTCACATAGAAAGCACAGGACACACAGGATACACCGTATGCACAGAAAACAATATAAACACAGTAAACACCGTACACACAGTAAACATAGTTCATACAGTAAACGCCGTCACATAGAAAGCACAGGACACACAGGATACACCGTACGCACAGAAAACAATATAAACACAGTAAACACCGTACACACAGTAAACATAGTTCATACAGTAAACGCCGTCACATAGAAAGCACAGGACACACAGGATACACCGTATGCACAGAAAATAATATATACACAGTAAACACCATACACACAGTAAACATAGTTCATAGAGTAAACGCCGTCACATAGAAAGCACAGGACACACAGGATACACCGTACGCACACAAAATAATATATACACAGTAAACACCATACACACAGAAAACATAGTTCATACAGTAAACGCCGTCACATAGAAAGCACAGCACACACAGGATACACCGTACGCACAGAAAACATTATAAACACAGTAAACACCGTACACACAGTAAACATAGTTCTTACAGTAAACGCCGTCACATAGAAAGCACAGGACACACAGGATACACCTAACGCACAGAAAACAATATAAACACAGTAAACAACATACACACAGTAAACATAGTTCATACAGTAAACGCCGTCACATAGAAAGCACAGGACACACAGGATACACCGTACGCACACAAAACAATATAAACACAGTAAACACCATACACACAGTAAACATAGTTCATACGGTAAACGCCGTCACATAGAAAGCACAGGACACACAGGATACACCGCACGCACCGAAAACAATATAAACACAGTAAACACCATACACACAGTAAACATAGTTCATACAGTAAACGCCATCACATAGAAAGCACAGGACACACAGGATACACCGTACGCACAGAAAACAATATAAACACAGTAAACACCGTACACACAGTAAACATAGTTCATACAGTAAACGCCGTCACATAGAAAGCACAGGACACACAGGATACACCGTATGCACAGAAAACAATATAAACACAGTAAACACCGTACACACAGTAAACATAGTTCATACAGTAAACGCCGTCACATAGAAAGCACAGGACACACAGGATACACCGTACGCACAGAGAACAATATAAACACAGTAAACACCACACACACAGTAAACATAGTTCATACAGTAAACGCCGTCACATAGAAAGCACAGGACACACAGGATACACCGTATGCACAGAAAACAATATAAACACAGTAAACACCATACACACAGTAAACATAGTTCATACAGTAAACGCCGTCACATAGAAATCACAGGACACACAGGATACACCGTACGCACAGAAAACAATATAAACACAGTAAACACCATACACACAGTAAACATAGTTCATACGGTAAACGCCGTCACATAGAAAGCACAGGACACACAGGATACACCGCACGCACCGAAAACAATATAAACAGAGTAAACACCATACACACACAAAACATAGTTCATACAGTAAACGCCGTCACATAGAAAGCACAGGACACACAGGATACACCGTATGCACAGAAAACAATATAAACAGAGTAAACACTGTACACACAGTAAACATAGTTCATACAGTAAACGCCGTCACATAGAAATCACAGGACGCACAGGATACACCGTATGCACAGAAAACAATATAAACAGAGTAAACACTGTACACACAGTAAACATAGTTCATACAGTAAACGCCGTCATATAGAAAGCACAGGACACACAGGATACACCGTACGCACATAAAACAATATAAACAGAGTAAACACTGTACACACAGTAAACATAGTTCATACAGTAAACGCCGTCACATAGAAAGCACAGGACACACAGGATACACCGTACGCACACAAAAGAATATAAACACAGTAAACACCATACACACAGTAAACATAGTTCATACAGTAAACGCCGTCACATAGAAAGCATAGGACACACAGGATACACCGTATGCACAGAAAACAATATAAACACAGTAAACACCGTACACACAGTAAACATAGTTCATACAGTAAACGCCGTCACATAGAAAGCACAGGACACACAGGATACACCGTACGCACAGAAAAGAATATAAACACAGTAAATACCGTACACACAGTAAACATAGTTCATACAGTAAACGCCGTCACATAGAAAGCAAAGGACACACGGGATACACCGTACGCACACAAAAGAATATAAACACAGTAAACACCGTACACACAGTAAACATAGTTCATACAGTAAACGCCGTCACATAGAAAGCACAGGACACACAGGATACACCTAACGCACAGAAAACAATATAAACACAGTAAACACCATACACACAGAAAACATAGTTCATACAGTAAACGCCGTCACATAGAAAGCACAGGACACACAGGATACACCGTACGCACAGAAAACAATATAAACACAGTAAACACCGTACACACAGAAAACATAGTTCATACAGTAAACGCCGTCACATAGAAAGCACAGGAAACACAGGATACACCGTACGCACAGAAAAGAATATAAACACAGTAAACACCGTACACACAGTAAACATAGTTCATACAGTAAACGCCGTCACATAGAAAGCACAGGACACACAGGATACACCGTATGCACAGAAAACAATATAAACAGAGTAAACACTGTACACACAGTAAACATAGTTCATACAGTAAACGCCGTCATATAGAAAGCACAGGACACACAGGATACACCGTACGCACATAAAACAATATAAACAGAGTAAACACTGTACACACAGTAAACATAGTTCATACAGTAAACGCCGTAACATAGAAATCACAGGACACACAGGATACACCGTACGCACATAAAACAATATAAACAGAGTAAACACTGTACACACAGTAAACATAGTTCATACAGTAAACGCCGTCACATAGAAAGCACAGGACACACAGGATACACCGTATGCACAGAAAACAATATAAACAGAGTAAACACTGTACACACAGTAAACATAGTTCATACAGTAAACGCCGTCATATAGAAAGCACAGGACACACAGGATACACCGTACGCACATAAAACAATATAAACAGAGTAAACACTGTACACACAGTAAACATAGTTCATACAGTAAACGCCGTCACATAGAAAGCACAGGACACACAGGATACACCGTACGCACACAAAAGAATATAAACACAGTAAACACCATACACACAGTAAACATAGTTCATACAGTAAACGCCGTCACATAGAAAGCATAGGACACACAGGATACACCGTATGCACAGAAAACAATATAAACACAGTAAACACCGTACACACAGTAAACATAGTTCATACAGTAAACGCCGTCACATAGAAAGCACAGGACACACAGGATACACCGTACGCACAGAAAAGAATATAAACACAGTAAATACCGTACACACAGTAAACATAGTTCATACAGTAAACGCCGTCACATAGAAAGCAAAGGACACACAGGATACACCGTACGCAGACAAAAGAATATAAACACAGTAAACACCGTACACACAGTAAACATAGTTCATACAGTAAACGCCGTCACATAGAAAGCACAGGACACACAGGATACACCTAACGCACAGAAAACAATATAAACACAGTAAACACCATACAAACAGTAAACATAGTTCATACAGTAAACGCCGTCATATAGAAAGCACAGGACACACAGGATACACCGTACGCACATAAAACAATATAAACAGAGTAAACACTGTACACACAGTAAACATAGTTCATACAGTAAACGCCGTAACATAGAAATCACAGGACACACAGGATACACCGTACGCACATAAAACAATATAAACAGAGTAAACACTGTACACACAGTAAACATAGTTCATACAGTAAACGCCGTCACATAGAAAGCACAGGACACACAGGATACACCGTATGCACAGAAAACAATATAAACAGAGTAAACACTGTACACACAGTAAACATAGTTCATACAGTAAACGCCGTCACATAGAAATCACAGGACGCACAGGATACACCGTATGCACAGAAAACAATATAAACAGAGTAAACACTGTACACACAGTAAACATAGTTCATACAGTAAACGCCGTCATATAGAAAGCACAGGACACACAGGATACACCGTACGCACATAAAACAATATAAACAGAGTAAACACTGTACACACAGTAAACATAGTTCATACAGTAAACGCCGTCACATAGAAAGCATAGGACACACAGGATACACCGTATGCACAGAAAACAATATAAACACAGTAAACACCGTACACACAGTAAACATAGTTCATACAGTAAACGCCGTCACATAGAAAGCACAGGACACACAGGATACACCGTACGCACAGAAAAGAATATAAACACAGTAAATACCGTACACACAGTAAACATAGTTCATACAGTAAACGCCGTCATATAGAAAGCACAGGACACACAGGATACACCTAACGCACAGAAAACAATATAAACACAGTAAACACCATACACACAGAAAACATAGTTCATACAGTAAACGCCGTCACATAGAAAGCACAGGACACACAGGATACACCGTACGCACAGAAAACAATATAAACACAGTAAACACCCTACACACAGTAAACATAGTTCATACAGTAAACGCCGTCATATAGAAAGCACAGGACACACAGGATACACCTAACGCACAGAAAACAATATAAACACAGTAAACACCGTACACACAGTAAACATAGTTCATACAGTAAACGCCGTCACATAGAAAGCACAGGACACACAGGATACACCGTACGCACATAAAACAATATAAACAGAGTAAACACTGTACACACAGTAAACATAGTTCATACAGTAAACGCCGTCACATAGAAAGCACAGGACACACAGGATACACCGTATGCACAGAAAACAATATAAACACAGTAAACACCGTACACACAGTAAACATAGTTCATACAGTAAACGCCGTCACATAGAAATCACAGGACACACAGGATACACCGTATGCACAGAAAACAATATAAACAGAGTAAACACTGTACACACAGTAAACATAGTTCATACAGTAAACGCCGTCATATAGAAAGCACAGGACACACAGGATACACCGTACGCACATAAAACAATATAAACAGAGTAAACACTGTACACACAGTAAACATAGTTCATACAGTAAACGCCGTAACATAGAAATCACAGGACACACAGGATACACCGTACGCACATAAAACAATATAAACAGAGTAAACACTGTACACACAGTAAACATAGTTCATACAGTAAACGCCGTCACATAGAAAGCACAGGACACACAGGATACACCGTATGCACAGAAAACAATATAAACAGAGTAAACACTGTGCACACAGTAAACATAGTTCATACAGTAAACGCCGTCACATAGAAATCACAGGACGCACAGGATACACCGTATGCACAGAAAACAATATAAACAGAGTAAACACTGTACACACAGTAAACATAGTTCATACAGTAAACGCCGTCATATAGAAAGCACAGGACACACAGGATACACCGTACGCACATAAAACAATATAAACAGAGTAAACACTGTACACACAGTAAACATAGTTCATACAGTAAACGCCGTCACATAGAAAGCACAGGACACACAGGATACACCGTACGCACACAAAAGAATATAAACACAGTAAACACCATACACACAGTAAACATAGTTCATACAGTAAACGCCGTCACATAGAAAGCATAGGACACACAGGATACACCGTATGCACAGAAAACAATATAAACACAGTAAACACCGTACACACAGTAAACATAGTTCATACAGTAAACGCCGTCACATAGAAAGCACAGGACACACAGGATACACCGTACGCACAGAAAAGAATATAAACACAGTAAATACCGTACACACAGTAAACATAGTTCATACAGTAAACGCCGTCACATAGAAAGCAAAGGACACACAGGATACACCGTACGCACACAAAAGAATATAAACACAGTAAACACCGTACACGCAGTAAACATAGTTCATACAGTAAACGCCGTCACATAGAAATCACAGGACGCACAGGATACACCGTATGCACAGAAAACAATATAAACAGAGTAAACACTGTACACACAGTAAACATAGTTCATACAGTAAACGCCGTCATATAGAAAGCACAGGACACACAGGATACACCGTACGCACATAAAACAATATAAACAGAGTAAACACTGTACACACAGTAAACATAGTTCATACAGTAAACGCCGTCACATAGAAAGCACAGGACACACAGGATACACCGTACGCACACAAAAGAATATAAACACAGTAAACACCATACACACAGTAAACATAGTTCATAGAGTAAACGCCGTCACATAGAAAGCACAGGACACACAGGATACACCGTACGCACAGAAAACAATATAAACACAGTAAACACCGTACACACAGAAAACATAGTTCATACAGTAAACGCCGTCACATAGAAAGCACAGGACACACAGGATACACCGTACGCACAGAAAAGAATATAAACACAGTAAACACCGTACACACAGTAAACATAGTTCATACAGTAAACGCCGTCACATAGAAAGCACAGGACACACAGGATACACCGTACGCACACAAAAGAATATAAACACAGTATACACCGTACACACAGTAAACATAGTTCATACAGTAAACGCCGTCATATAGAAAGCACAGGACACACAGGATACACCTAACGCACAGAAAACAACATAAACACAGTAAACACCATACACACAGAAAACATAGTTCATACAGTAAACGCCGTCACATAGAAAGCACAGGACACACAGGATACACCTAACGCACAGAAAACAATATAAACACAGTAAACACCCTACACACAGTAAACATAGTTCATACAGTAAACGCCGTCATATAGAAAGCACAGGACACACAGGATACACCTAACGCACAGAAAACAATATAAACACAGTAAACACCGTACACACAGTAAACATAGTTCATACAGTAAACGCCGTCATATAGAAAGCACAGGACACACAGGATACACCGTACTCACACAAAACAATATAAACACAGTAAACACCGTACACACAGTAAACATAGTTCATACAGTAAACGCCGTCACATAGAAAGCACAGGACACACAGGATACACCTAACGCACAGAAAACAATATAAACACAGTAAACACCATACACACAGAAAACATAGTTCATACAGTAAACGCCGTCACATAGAAAGCACAGGACACACAGGATACACCGTACGCACAGAAAACAATATAAACACAGTAAACACCCTACACACAGTAAACATAGTTCATACAGTAAACGCCGTCATATAGAAAGCACAGGACACACAGGATACACCTAACGCACAGAAAACAATATAAACACAGTAAACACCGTACACACAGTAAACATAGTTCATACAGTAAACGCCGTCACATAGAAAGCACAGGACACACAGGATACACCGTACGCACACAAAACAATATAAACACAGTAAACACCCTACACACAGTAAACATAGTTCATACAGTAAACGCCGTCATATAGAAAGCACAGGACACACAGGATACACCTAACGCACAGAAAACAATATAAGCACAGTAAACACCATACACACAGTAAACATAGTTCATACAGTAAACGCCGTCACATAGAAAGCACAGGACACACAGGATACACCGTACGCACAGAAAACAATATAAACACAGTAAACACCATACACACAGTAAACATAGTTCATACAGTAAACGCCGTCACATAGAAAGCACAGGACACACAGGATACACCGTACGCACAGAAAACAATATAAACACAGTAAACACCGTACACACAGTAAACATAGTTTATACAGTAAACGCCGTCACATAGAAAGCACAGGACACACAGGATACACCGTACGCACAGAAAACAATATAAACACAGTAAACACCGTACACACAGAAAACACAGTAAACAATGTACACACAATAAACACCGTACCCACAAATTAACACACACACATGTGAATCCAGTTGCATGCATACATAACGAAAAAAAAGCTGACCTAAGAAGACAGTGTTGAAAATGAAATACGTATAGAAGATATTGAATAGATGTTGAGAAGTGATTTGAACGTCTTTTAATGATGACGAGTGAATCAAACGCACTGGAGTTCGTTGTAGGTTATAAATAACATTGCCACTTGCTTATCGGAAAATTTGGTAGTGCGATATTAATTTTTTTAATGTATCAACATATACATATTTATACTCCGCTGAAATTAAGAAATCAACTCTTAAATAAATGAAAACCCCTGAAATCTATCACTGTATAGAAACACGCACATACACACAAACACACACGCAACGAGTCGCATATCTGTGTATGTACTTATGTACATACATAGCGTATGCACCTATGCATTAGACACTATGTATGTACATAAGTACATACATAGTGTCTACATGCATAGATAAACCATGGTGCGTATATACACATGCAGATGCGTTTCCATTCATATGAAAACGAAAGTGAACAAAGCGAAATACTTATAGAAAATGTTGCATAGAATCTGATAAGTGTTTTGAACGTCTTTAAGTGATAGCAGGTAATTGAAAAGTGCCATAGTTCGTTGTAGGATATAAATCATATAACCTCTGACTTGTCGGAAGTTGTATATGGTCAATGTTTTGTACTTTTCGAAGTATCATACATAAAAGTTATCTCAACTCTGGTGAAGTAAAGATTTAACTTGTAAATATACGAAAACCTCGACTTCCAACACCGTACACATATATACACATACACACACACAAACACACGCACACACATACACATACACACACATATCTATATATGGATTTATGTATGCTTGAAGATAATGAAACCAAATTGTCATCATCTAAAGCCACTCACCCAATTAGCATTTCTGCCAAGCGAGGTGAGAATGTGTTCAACCATTTTATAGTAATTCTCCAATACACAGATACACAAAGAAGAGTTGTTAAAAATATCCTGTTTTCGCTTACGCACGCAAGGTGAGTGCGATGACAACTACAGTAACAACAACGATAACAATTCAAATGTGTTTCAAAATTAGTGTAAGAATAACTCCGTCTTAAATATACAACTATAATTTTATTTTCTGTTGATCGAGAAGCAAACACTGTAGAGGATTTAAATACGGTACCACACACACACACGCTTGTTTATATACTGGCATACACTCATCCATATATAGTCATACACATGAATGCACTAAATGTTTCCTCTCCAGCATCACACTCTCATATATTCTAAATCTCAGAAATAAGACCACAATCTCATTCACGTATCCAGAAACAATAAAACACATCTTTAGAAAGACGGTTGTAGGAGTTAAAAAATAGAGATGGGAGATATTCCAGATTTAGAAATATATAGTTTATGAAATACTATAAAGAAGACTAATTTAACTTTCAGTTTTGTTAATCTGGGCAAATGTCGGAAGACTTCTGCCTTTACAACCTTGATATTATTACCTTGCAAATACCTGGAACATAAAATTGAGTTACGGAGAAATTTAATGCAACAAATATGTGACACAGTAAAGAATAATATGACCAAAAAAATGGTTTATGGACGGAGAAGAAAAAGAAGAAGAATTATGGACGAAGAAGAAGAAGAAGAAGAAGAAGAAGAAGAAGAAGAAGAAGAAGAAGAAGAAGAAGAAGAAGAAGAAGAAGAAGAAGAAGAAGAAGAAGGCAACTACTAAAAATGCAACAACAGAAACAATAAAAACAAGGTTTCAGAATTAGTGTATCACTAATCCATTCCTAAGTCTATATCTAGAAGTTTTTTAGTGTTTATGTATAGACAAGTACATTCAGAAACCATAAATACATCTTTAGAGACCAACGTGTGGGAGCGTAATATGATCGATGCGAAGATATTACATATTTAAAATTATATCGTCAATGAAATACTATAAGAGAAGACCGATTTAACTTACAGACTTGTTAAACTGGACAAATGTCGGAAGGCTCCTTCTGCGATATTTTTGATATTGTTATCGTTCAAAATCCTGGAAACATAAAATTCAGTTAAATACATTTATGGAACTTATTTGTGACAGAATATTAAATAGTAAGAGTAAATAATTAGATGATGGATGAGATGAAAAGTGGATTACAACTATGATTATGTTGATGATGATGATAGTGTTAACGTTAGGTGGCGAGTAGTGACGA
>NC_142956.1:7156728-7159228 GCF_046866305.1 Octopus bimaculoides
ATAAGAAAAGAAGAAGAAGAAGAAGAAGAAGAAGACGAAAAAAAAAGAAGAAAAAGTACAAGAAGAAGTAGAAGAAGAAGACAAAGTAGAAGAAGAAGAAGAAGAAGAAGAAGAAGAAGAAGAAGAAGAAGAAGAAGAAGAAGAAGAATTAGTGTATGAATAATCTACTTCTAAATATACAATTATAAGTGATATTTAAGGATGCTAATTAGCATCGAACTTGTGGTAATCACCGTACATATTAAGCAGATCGTATTACAATCATATGTGAATGCACGACTTCTCATCCAGACGCAAGTGTATGCATGTACAGAAAAGTGTCCTATCAAGTCACACACTTTCCTATATGTCATGTTTCATACTCTCACACTTTCCT
This sequence comes from Octopus bimaculoides, assembly GCF_046866305.1. Classification (NCBI taxonomy): domain Eukaryota; kingdom Metazoa; phylum Mollusca; class Cephalopoda; order Octopoda; family Octopodidae; genus Octopus; species Octopus bimaculoides. The sequence goes on from NC_142956.1 coordinate 7,157,105, forward strand.
ATAAGCCATATATCATATTTTCACACTTTCCTATATGACATATATTATACTCCTTAACAGGCATTTACAAATAATGACAGACTGTTGGAGGATCATATTATCAAGTAAATGATATAAAATTATTGCATCAACGATATACTATAAATGAAGACTGATTCAACTTACAGAGATTTTAAACTGGACAGGTTTTGGAAGGTTTCAGCTTTGATTTCATGGAGACCATTATAACCCAAATTCCTGGAAAATAACATTGTGATAAAATGAACTTTTATGGGACAGATTTGTGGCAGTATATAATATATTTCGAGTAAGGACTTGGATTATAGGAGAAACGAAGAATTGATTACTGTTCTGTTGAAGTTGATAATGATGATGATGTCGTTCAAGTTTGTGCAACTTACCGCGGTAGTCTATGGTAATGAATGAATTTGATGATAAAGTGAACTTATTGCGGTAGTCTGTGGCAATGAATGAAGTTAATGATAAGGTTGATGATGAACTTGACAATGTTGACGGCTGAGAAAAAGAATATTGTCGGTAATGATGATGAAGACGAAGAAATTGATAATGAAGGAGAAGAAGATGAAGAAGAATGGTAAGAAGGAGAAAATGAAAGAGTTTAAGGAAATATGAAGATGACGAAAAATAGAAGAGGAACAAGAGGAAGAAGAAGAAGAAGAAGAAGAAGAAGAAGAAGAAGAAGAAGAAGAAGAAGAAGAAGAAGAAAAAGAAGAAGAAGAAGAGGAAGAAGGAGAAGAAGAAGAAGAAAGAGAAGAAGAAGAAAAAGAAGCAGAAGAAATAGAAGAAGAAGAAGAAGAAGAAGAAGAAGAAGAAGAAGAAGAAGAAGAAAAGGAAAAAGAAGAAGAAGAAGAAGAAGAAGGAGAAGAAGAAGAAGAAGAAGAAGAAGAAGAAGAAGAAGAAGAAGAAGAAGAAGACGGCGACGACGACGACGATGAAGAAGAAGAAGAAGAAGAAGAAGATGAAGAAGAAGAAGAGGAAGAAATGAAGTAGAAGAAGAAGGCAACTACTAAAAATGCAACAACAGAAACAATAAAAACAAGGTTTCAAAATTAGTGTATCACTAATCCATTGCTAAGTCTACATCTAGAAGTTTTTTAGTGTTTATGTATAGACAAGTACATTCAGAAACCATAAATACATCTTTAGAGACCAACGTGTGGGAGCGTAATATGATCGATGCGAAGATATTACATATTTAGAATTATATCGTCAATGAAATACTATAAAAGAAGACCGATTTAACTTACAGACTTGTTAAACTGGACAAATGTCGGAAGGCTCCTTCTGCGATATTTTTGATATTGTTCCCGTACAAATACCTGGAAACATAAAATTCAGTTGAATACATTTATGGAACATATTTGTGATAGAATATTAAATAGTAAGAGTAAATAATTAGATGATGGATGAGATGAAAAGTGGATTACAACTATGATTATGTTGATGATGATGATAGTGTTAACGTTAGGTGGCGAGTAGTGACGAATATAACCATGAAACAAAGGAGAGGAATATATGGTGGTTGTGTTAATGACGAAGATGTTATTTTTGCTAATGTTGGGGTTGATGTGGTTAATGTTGATTATTCTGATAATGATGGGGATTTGCATGTTTATAGTGATGATGAACATGATATTGATGTTGATGATGTTGGTAGTGAAGTTTCTGTTGTCGGTGATGATGATAATGATGGTGATATCGATTGTGGAAATGAAGAAGAACAAAAGAGAAACAAGTATATGGAGAAGAATCGGAAGACGAGAGGAAGAATTTCAAACAAAGATGACGGTAATGTAGAAACATTAGTTGAAAAAGAAAGAAAAGAGTAAAACGGAGAAGATGGGAAAGAAGTAGAAGGAGACGAAGACGAAGAAGAAAAAGATGGTGATGATGATGATGATGATGATGACGACGAAGTGGAAGTAGATTAGAGACAAGGCGTAGAAATAGAAATATTAATAATAATAATAATAATAATAATAATAGTAAGAAGAAGAAGAAGAAGAAGAAGAAGAAGAAGAAGAAGAAGAAGAAGAAGAAGAAGAAGAAGAAAAACAAACCCGAAAGAAGAAGTTATGGAAGAAGAAGAAGAAAAGGAATAAT
>NC_142956.1:7171728-7181728 GCF_046866305.1 Octopus bimaculoides
CGGTATTGAAGCATGTTATTTAACATAAACACCAGACATAATATCCATACGGACAGATACACACAGGTGAATGGGGATTTGAATGGTTATAAAGAAGTTAACGCCAGAAACTCGCTCACAAACGTCCGTTATCAGATAGTCGAAAACAATTGAAAAGGTAAGATGTGGGCAGGCAACTCTATATGGCACCACTGTTGATGGGGAGGCGGCAAGAGTCTTTCGGATAAACTCGCAATCAGCCCTTTGCACTGCTATATAATCGTTGGTCTAGTAAGTCGTGCCGACGATCTTGAGAATTTTCCATAGGGCTGCGCTATCACTGTGTCTAAAGCCGACTTGAGGTGTTGCATCATCCCGCAGCTTTCCTCCACATAGATGTAGCACTGGTGCGGTCATGCCCTTCGGCACTCGCTAGATCATCCTAACAAGTGTTTACTCTTATTCACCGATTCGTCTACGTAGCTGGATGCGATTAAGCAAGATCTCCAGAGGGACAGACACGGGGCCATCAGCAAATTTTAGCGATGACATCTTTAATAAAAAGTTTCATATGCCGTCCATACCGGGATGTTGCAAAATGCGGCATCCTGACACCAACACAACTCCAACAGTCAAGTGAGCTTGCATCCCAGCAAGCCTACTTGATTAAAGTGGAAGAACTAGTCGTACCTGGCCGGATGTCTTACGTAAAGTGGTTCTTCGTCGCCAGGTTCTATTCGACTGGTCACATGGCATCTTTACACCGATGTCTTCGTTGCCAAATTCACACTGTATATAGTTCTTCGTCGTCTGACCTCACACTGACTGTTCACATCGCTTAATTCACATCATTAAATCTTCACATCACCAAACTCCAATTTACTTGTTGGGTCGGGGTTAACATAATTAAACTCACTACTTCATTGCCTTCTTCCTCTTCTTTAGTGAAAATTGCTGCTAATATCTACTCCGGCTCGTTTCTCGGCGGGATCCTGCCCACGCTAATCCTAGTAACTCGTTTAGCCTGGTAATTGGGAAGAACTGTTTAATTTTCCCCTGCTACTCTCCTAGTGGAAAATCTTTTTTGCCACTTCTTCTGAGACAAATCTGACCGATACTGAGGCGTAACGTTTTCCCCTTTAAAAAACATTGTTTTCTTTCGATTTTTTAGGAATTCTTCCATCTCCTCTTTCCATCTCAAGTCTCTTATTTTTCATTTGGAAACGTTCTGTACTATATTACTTTGTTTTCCATCTCCACCTTGTCTTCCTCTGGTGGTGTCAACTTTACGTTTGACCTCACCCTCTTTACCAAATCTTGGTATTTCTGTAACAATTCTACATCGCAACATGTTTCATTTTGTTCTAGAATGCTTGGGCCAACAAAGGCCTCACTCCCCGTTGCAGCCGCGTAGCTCTTCATTTTCGTTAGTCAGTAACGCCCACCAAACAATGATGGTGTTACAGTCAACGAACTGCTGCAAAGCAGCACAAAACAATCCCAGCACACAACAACTCTCACAAAAACCATTAACTCAAACAGCGCTCATCTCCGGCTGACAGACACCACGCGTTCCGTCACCAACTTGAATTGTTCGCCACACAGTAAAAACGTACAAAAGAACGTTTAACATGTTTTAAAACAGTGACGTGATCCATGCGCATTATTTCTCATTTAAATGAACTATAGAATCATTATTGGTTTCTTACTGTAGAACTAGAGTACAGTATTTCGATATCGAGTTGTAGATTGATATTTATCAGAATATTTTTTCCATTTTATACTCTTTTTCATAACAACAATATATGCAACACGTTTTCATTCAGCCCACTCCATGACTATTGCCATTAGGTGACTTTTATGTAATAAACTAACATCATCGAAGTTGAGATATTGTAAACTATAGATTCCATGAGTCAAAATATACAGAGAAACAGTCTACTTGAATTCACGGTAGTTACCGTATTGGCTTTTTTTACTCCAGCATAACATTATGCTTTAAAACTGAGGTATTTAGAACATAACGAAGGAGGTTTTAAAACATTAAATGTGGAAAATATGTAGAAATGGTCTAATATTTACAAATATACAACATTTGGTGGAATGGGCTGTGGGGCCAAAGTCAGTCCCCGAAATGAACAATACATATATATATATGTCAGAGAATTTTGACAAATGCGTATGCTGCAAATGTGAAGGGAAGGCGGATTCAGTTGATAACCGGTTCAGTCCTACACAAGAAAGCAGGTGTTCGACATAAACCACCAGGCCAGCACTGCTCGAGGACTGGGTGAGTGCATGCAGGGTCGTCTCGCCGTACTGTGTGTATCTTGGATATGCGGGGCTAACGGTTCTTCTGTGCTTGTGTGGTGCCTATTCTTAGAGGTTGTTCAATTCTCCACCACCTGGTAATCCCCCGAATAGTAGATTCTCATACAAGATATACACATTCACACATTCATATTAATAGCGAGTCTTAATTCGCCATAGTCGAGCGAATATGTGTTGTCAACTTATCGAATGCTTTTACTAATGGCTTCCGGTGCCTATGTATTTGCTCTATTTTATCTCCAACCTTATAACCCAGCTCTCGCATTCAACACTCGGCTAGTACACATTTACAAGTGAGTAGACTGGATCACTCTTGATCCACATCCACAATACCTAGCTCAGTTCACGAATTCAACCCTCCACATTATGATCGAGCAGCGAACATGCTAATCACTGTGTCACATCTTCCACACACACTGATTGAGTTACTACAAGTAGAAACTGATACCAGCACCTCAAATGCAGCCCAAAATATAATTGTCCCTCTCATCAACAAGTTACTGGATATTTTCTCATTCACGCTCAAATCATATCCAGTGCTATAGGAGCTTAACGGTCAAAACATCTACATCTCAGCTCAGATTTAATCTGTTGACTGAGGCTAAATCACAGAGATGGGAACAGATGGTAGCAAATGACAGAATATCATACATGCCCGACAAGAAATTCAAAGTAGTATTTTCAATGAAATCCAACACCTTCTCACACAATAAAAAGAACATTTATACATGTATCATTTTGAGAAGAACGCGGATCCCTAGTATAACTAGAAGGGTTTCTAAAAGACAATTTCTTTCTTTTTAGAACCAAAAATATTTCAACCGTCAACGGCTGCTGACAGTCTTAGATGCTCAAGTAACCAAAGCATTCTCGCAGTAATATTAACCGCTATGTTTAATTCTTCATCGTCAGAATATCGCCTTCTGGAATGTCCTCCATTTTTTTGTCTTCTTTCCAAGAGTTGATCTGTGATAGTTTAAACGGAGCATTAACATCACCAATCTCACCCATGTCGCACAACCAGCGAAATTAATGTTTTCTACTCCTTCCAGACTCAGCAATTAAAAACAAGTCGCATTGGAACTTAAAATGCAAAGAGATAGAAAAATACCACTAGACACCCAGTCCCACATCCCTCCACTTCTTCTAGTCCACTGGTCTGTTTAGGTACGCAACAACCTGAAAGTTAAAGGTGACTTCGGCGATATTCTAAGTCAGAATACCGAATGCCAGATTAAATACCACAAGGTGTGATTCCACTCGGCTGCCTTCAGGTTCGGCCAGTTTGCAACTAAATTATGAATTAGATTAAAAGATTTAAAATTACTAAATAATATTAATCGTATATTCACCATCTGCAGATATACGGATTTCTGTTTAATTCAGACCATCTCAAATGTGTAGGGAAGTGGGTGAAGTCGATTGAATCGATCGAATATAGTATTGGAATATTTTATTTAAACTGGAAACTTGAAATGTTTAATGCAATATAAACTTTTCAACTGTAGGCACAAGGCCCGTAATTTTGGGGAGGGCGAGTCGGTTATATCGACCCTAGTACGCAACTGGTACTTTATTTATCGACCCTGAAATGATGAAAGGCAAAGTCGACTTCGGCCAAATTTGAAATCAGAACGGATTAATGCAATATAATGCAAATCATTTAATCTGAAATAATACTCAGAAAGTGTTGAACCATCCGAGGTTATTTTTCCAGTTCAACTGGAACAGACGGATCGGCTAAATCTTCAGTTAAGCTTAAAGAATTTTGTAGAATTATAACTATTGCGTTTTTATTTCTAACAAGGTATCGTGTTTATGATAACAGCCTAAATTTCACCAATGACATCCTTAATAAGTTTCATTTGCCGTCCATACCGGGCTATTTTACATTTTTCATTTACGTAATTTTAGAGTCAGGCAATTTAAGCGCATCTCGTAAATAATTATCTGCAGTTTAATTAGTCTAACAGTATTACTTGTAACTGTAAATGTAATATAGACATGCAAGCTTTAACTGTCATTCTGTTACTAAATCAATTAATATCAATACAACTGTAACTATAAACACCTTCAATTTAGGAAATGACGTTGCAAAATGCGGCATCCTGACACCATCACAACTCCAACAGTCAAGTCAGCAGCTGAAAAACAGGGTGGGGTAGGGGCATCCAAGCAAGCCGACTTGATTAAAGTGGACGAAGTAGTTGTACCCGGCCGGATGTCTTACGTAAAGTGTTTTTCCATCGCCAGGTTCAATTCGACTGGTCACATGGCATCTTTACACCGATGTCTTCGTTTCCAAATTTTCACTGTATGTAGTTCCCCGTCGTCTGACCTCACACCAACTATTCACATCGCTTAACTCTCATCACTAAATCTTCACATGACCTAACTCTCATCTCTAACTCTTCACATCGCCCTCTTTTAACTACCCACAAGGGGCTAACATAGACGGGACTATACACACATGCGGGGACAATTAACGGAATGGAAAAAATGAAATCTTACAAATAAAGGAGATCCGGCGAACTCGGCCCCGCTCCGGGATGGTTATGTTATTTCAATTATTTCAAAAGATTCTTTAAAATTTCTTTAAAATTAATCTCCACTTACAAGTTTATGTTACTTTTAATGTCCTCATAGTTCACCACTGGAGCGCTGGGTTCGATACTCACCTCGGGCCCCAGTGTACTTATATCCGATTGGAAAGCTTCGTTCAGCTTTGTTTGTTTTCTTTCTCCATCAGGACACATCTCACCTTCTTATCATAACCCCACGAGAAGTTCACTCTAAAAATCCCTTTCATTTTCGTTATTCTCCTTCCCAATTTTTGGGTCGTACGGTATATTATTAAAAATAGTTTTTCCTGTGTCCCACTCTTGTCTGTATGTCTGTTCTTTTCTTTTTGTTTTTATGACTGTGTTATCATGCGTTTGTCGGTCTATGCTTCTTTGTCTCCATGTCTGTGTTTTGTTTATCTGTGTGTCTGCATGTTTGTGGAACTGTACGTCGGCGTGTTGCGTCTGTGTGTTTGCAGCGCTGTGTAATCCTGTGCCTGTCTGTCTATGCTTATATATGTCTGTATGTCTGTGTGCTTATGTGTCTGTAAGTCTGTATGTTAGTGTGATTGCAAGTCTGTATATTTTCTTGGTGATGTTGTTCTGCTTGTACTACTTTTCGGCGGTGACCTCACAGGCGTACTGCTTCTACTTGTTGTTGATTGGCTCACCTGTTCCTGTATTTTATATTTCTTCCGTTCCATTTTAGGCGGTGAACTCTTCCTTTCTCTTTTCCTCGACTTGACCTCCACAAACTTCATGTTCTGTTTCACTTCCTGGGTCCGTCTATCCACCTCCATCACACTTTCTTGCGTTTTTACCTCTGCATTTTCCATCGTTTATCTGGGGCACCTTCTTTTAATGTGCCCCTTTTCGCCACATTCTTGGTACTCTGGAGGCCTCCCCTCCAAAATTACATCCAGTTTGTCTTCATTTAACAGCTCCAGTGTCTCTGGTATTGCCTCGTATAGTTTCTGATCCACCACAGAAACTATCTCTGACTCGTTTCCCCATTAATATACTTGTTGTACCCGAGTGAACATAATTCAACTCATTACTTCGTTGTTTTCTTCCTCTTCTGTAGTGAAAATTGCTGCTAATATCTACTCTGGCTCATTTCTCGGCGGGATACTGCCCACGCTAATCCTAGTAGCTCGTTTAGCCTGGTAATTGGGCAGAACTGTCTAATTTTCCCCTGCTACTCTCCTAGTGGAAAATCTTTTTTGCCACTTCTTCTGAGACAAATCTGACCGATACTGAGGCGTAACGTTTTCCCCTTTAAAAAACATTGTTTTCTTTCGATTTTTTAGGAATTCTTCCATCTCCTCTTTCCATCTCAAGTCTCTTACTTTTCATTTGGAAACGTTCTGTACTCTATTACTTTGTTTTCTATCTCCACTTTGTCTTCCTCTGGTGGTGTCAACTTTACGTTTGATCCCTCCCTCTTTACCAAATCCTGGTATATCTGTAGCAATTTTACATCGCAACATGTTTCATTTTGTTCTAGAATGCTTGGGCCAACAAACGCCTCACTCCCCGTTGCAGCCGCGTAGCTCTTCATTTTCGTTAGTCAGTAACGCCCACCAAACAATGATGGCGTTACAGTCAACAAACTGCTGCAAAGCAGCACAAAACAATCCCAGCACACAACAACTCTCACAAAAACCATTAACTCAAACAGCGCTCATCTCTGGCTGACAGACACCACGCGTTCCGTCACCAATCTGAATTGTTCGCCACACAGTAAAAACGTACAAAAGAACGTTTAACATGTTTTAAAACAGTGACGTGATCCATGTGCATTATTTCTCATTTGAATGAACTATAGAATCATTATTGGTTTCTTACTGTAGAACTAGAGTTCAGTATTTTGATATCGAGTAGGAGAATTATATTTATCAGTATATTTTTTTCCATTTTATACTCTTTTTCACAACAACAATATATGCAACACGTTTTCATTCAGTCCATTCCATGACTATTGCCATAAGCTGACTTTTATGTAATAAACTAACATCATCAAAGTTGAGATATTGTAAACTATAGATTCCATGCGTGACAATATACAGAGAAACAGTCTACATGAATTCACGGTAGTCACCGTATTTGCTCTTGTTATGTTGGAGTAGACTCCAACATAACATTATGTTTTAAAAGTGAGGTATTTAGACCATAACTAACGAGAATTTAAAACATTAAATATGGAAAATATGTAGAAATGGTCTAATACTTACAAGTGTACAACATTCTGCGGAATGGGATGTGGGACCGAAGTCAGTCCCCGATTATAACAATATATATATGTCTGAGAATTTTCACAGCTACATATGCTGCAAATGTCTGAAACAGCTTGAGACTCCAAACAGAAGCTCATAAAAAGTACCGACACAAAAGTCAATTTGAATTGATAAAACATATTTTCAGGCGTAGATTAATCTGTAAAAGAAGAAAATACAGAAACTTCAATGTCAATTCTTTCCCATTGCAGATTCTTCGAAGGACTAGCATTGGACCCTCTTCCATGATATGAATATATGTTTAATTTTACTTTTAGATTAATATTTAAACTTACAAAACCGAATTCAATTATAATTCAAAGTGATGAACGTAATAATAGATTATAGGTTTAATGAGTGATAATGTCGAAGATAAACAGAGCATCAATCGCCCCGGCATACACACACAAACACACACACACACACACTTATACACATGTGTGTGTGTGTGTGTGTGTGTGTGTGTGTGTGTGTGTGTGTGTGTGTGTGTGTGTGTGTGTGTGTGTGTGTGTGTGTGTGTGTGTGTGTGTGTGTAATGTTCTTTCTGTCTTTAGTGTTTTGCTTTCCATCAACATTTCCTCTCCCGTCAGATTCCATGGAGATATTGTGTGAAGTTGCTACAACTGGCCAACTCTATCAACAGCCGTACACTCAGCTTTCTACCCTCTATTGAAGAAACTGAAGTGACATCTGTTGATAACACCACAACCCCAACTACAACAACGCCATGAACGGCTGAGGACCCCTACACTTCAACAACGGCAGCGGAAATGTTTGCCCCCTCATTCCACGGAGGAGCAAGCTCTTCCGAAATTTCCTGCTCCCCAAACCAACAACAACAACTTAATTCCCTCTTTCGATCAAACCTCTCCATATTGGACTGACTCGTTGATTGTAGTGGCTGTGGTGGTGGTCATCTTCGTCGTAGTCTTGGTGCTGCTGGACGTGAATATCAACGGGGGTAGTGCTTTCAGAATTGTCACCCTTTACACATTGACAAAAGATGGAAACACAGATTTCTTCAGAAGTCAATCTCACACTTTATTACTTGTAATAGACTAGATTAGAATTTGACGGATGGAAGGACTCTGCAGGGCTAGCACATTATAAGAGGAATGTGAACCCTGGAAAACTTGCTTTAAAACATCCAGCTATCTGCTGGATTACCCTCTGTATGGCGGCGTAGGGATGCTCTGGCTGTTGATACTCAGACACGCGTTGATATTGCGATACCTGCAAAGATTTCTTGACGGTGAACGTGTATGGACTCTGTGAAGCACTTCTTGACTAGGCTGCAGTCGAAGGTGACATGAAGCCTGAAATTCTCTGCCTGGTACCTTGAATGTCACACGAGCACGCATTTGTTGAGTTTCCGAGCATGTTAATGAAGGAAAGACCAGTAACTGCTGGTATAACTGTAGCGAATGAGTGGAGGGTGTTCCACTGTGACTGACAGATGGGAAAACCATTTTAGTCTTGGGGGATGCGTCAAAGGATAATGTGGTTTCAGGCTATCAACCAATAATACATTTACCAATCATGTGGAAACTGGTGACAGGAGTAATAACTGAAGAATTGTAGAAGTTTTTAGGTTATGAAAGATTATTATCAGACGAGCAGAAGGGTTGTAAACGCAGTTCAAAAGATTAGCTGTTAATAGACAAGATGATATTAAAGAATTGCAGAAGATTAACGGGACTAGGAGTGGCCTGTCTAGATTACAAAAAGACCTATGATATGGTGTTTCACAATTGGATAAGGAACTATATGTAGCTATTTTGAGTGGTAGAAAGTGTACAAAGACTGCTAAAATGAGTTAACGTCTACAGGAAGGTCATTGGATACAGTGAACATCAGAAGAGGAATATTTCAGGGAGAAAGTATCACCACTCATTTTTGTGCTGATACTAATCTCTGTCGATGATTTTGAGAAATGGTAAAACTGGATATAATTTGGGAAATGGAGTGGAAGGGATTAACTGCCTACAATACATGGACGTTTTATAAGAAAAATCAAGATGAACTTGGCACATTTGTGAACACAGCAAGTATTTTCAGTTGTAACATACGCATGGAATTTAGCATGAATAAATGTATTATTTGGTATTAAAGAGGGGGAAGATAAAGCTGAGACGAAGACTAGAGGTCAAATAATCCACCAAAAGTTTGACGAATTTTAGAATTAGATACCAATAAAAACAGAGAAATGAAGGAAACCTTTTCGAAGGAGCAGTTCAGAAGGATCAAGTTGATACTGAAATTTAAGTTGAATTCTAGAAACATTGTAAAATTAAACAAGTAAAGCGAAGTTATATGGAAAAACATTTGCACACTCAGTTTATGAAGAATAGAGGCAGCAGACACTTGAAATTGGTTGAAAAGGAGAATTCTCAATAAAGAGACAAAGATTAATCATGGCAACTCAGGATCAAGCCTTCTGGACAAATAGTAGAAATGTAGACTAGAAGTTAATCTATCACTATTTTGCTGATTGTGCGATGAACGAGAAGAAACAGTGACCCACATAGTTAGTAAATGTTCCAAACGCGCCCAGAAACGGTACAAATCTTGGAGACATGAAAATATTCCAAAGGTTATCTACTGGGAAATGGGCCAAAACTATGGACTTCCATCAGGACATAAATTGGCATGAACATATATCTGAAAAATAACTCAGAGTTATGAAGTTAAACTTACCTGGAAGTTTCTCAACCAAAAGGATCATGTACTAGACCGTACCAGACCAGATATCTTGGTGTTTGAGAAGATGGAACGTATTTTCTATTGAAGCATTTGCTACAAGAAAATAGAAATACATCAATAAGTTTGATATTTACCTGGTCTTGAAGAGAG
>NC_142956.1:7186728-7211728 GCF_046866305.1 Octopus bimaculoides
TCTTCTTCTTCTTCTTCTACTTCTTCTTCTTCTTCTTCTTCTTCTTCTTCTTCTTCTTCTTCTTCTTCTTCTTCTTCTTCTTCTTCTTCTTCTTCTTCTTCTTCTTCTTCGTATTTATTAGGTAGTATGATTTCTTTGTATTTGTCAGCTTCCTTAAATACTGAAAACAGTTTTTTGTTTTGCTCGTGTTTTGTGGCTATTTGTATTAGTTTTCCTTTTTTCTGATGTCGGTATTTTTGCAGTCCTATGGTGGTTATTTTATAATGGGATTCCAGCTGTATAAAACCCCTACCACCTTCTGTATGTTGTATATATGGCCTTTCTATGTCAGATTTTGGGTGGTGCATCCTAGATCCTGTCATTAATTATCCTGTTTTCCTATTTTAGATAGTTCGTTTAGAGCCAGTTAACGATATTGTATCTGTAAATTATAATTATAACTGGGAAGGCTAAAAGGTTAATACCTATTATCTTGTTTCAACATTGAGCTCTGTTATTAGTATTGATCTAACTCGTCTATCGTACTCTTTCTTTATTTTGTTCTTCATTTGTTTGTGTTGTATCCTATCTAGTTCATTGATTCCTAAATATATGTACGGATGACTTTCGTCATGTTCTCTTATTTCATTGGGTTTATCTAGTGTGATGTTGCTTTGCACGTTTTCCTAATCCGAATTTCATATCTATTTCCTTGGTAAATCCATGTACTGTATGTAGTAGTGTTTCTATCTCTTTATCATTTCTAGCGTATAATTTTAAGTCATCCATATATATAAGGTGGCAGACTGCTTTGCCGTAACATTTGTATCCGCATCCAGTTCTATTTAGCAATTCAGTTAAAGGTGTGAGTGCCAGGAAGAACAGGAGTGGAGAGAGCGTGTCTCCCTGGAATATTCCTCTTCTAATGGGGATGGCTTTCGTTTTCACGAGTCCCTCTTTTGTTAGGAGCTGTAGCACTGTCTGCCATTTATTCATAGAGTGCCTTATGTATTTTATGATAATTGGTGCCACCTTGTTTATGGCTAGTGTTTCCAGAATCCACGTGTGGGGAACACTGTCGAAAGCCTTTCGGTAGTCGATCCAGGCCATATTGAGGCCTTTCTTCTTTCTGCGGCTGTCTTCAGTTATGGCTTTATTGATCATTAATCGATCTTTACAGCCATATGAGCCCTTTCAGCATCCCTTCTGCTCTTCTGGAAACAGGTTGTTATTTTACAGGTGCTTACTCAATCTCTGTGAAATTATTGCAGTAAAGGCTTTGTAGATCGTAGGGGGACAGGTTATAGGTCTGTAGTCTTGTGATTTCTCCGTTTCCGTGGATTTGGGAATTAAGATGGTTTTCCCTTTCGTGAGCCATTCAGGCATTGTCTCTGGCTAAGCTAGTATGTTGTTAAAGTTTTCAGCCAGCTTTTTATGCATTCCTGTCAGGTATTTTAACCAGAAATTGGGGATCTTGTCGTGTCCAGGTGCCTTCCAGTTGCTTAGACTTTTCAGTGCCTGGGTGACGTCTTCAGTTGTTATAGGGGTCCAGAGTTGCTCAGGTGCTAAGTGTGTTGTTTTAATGGTCCTTTTCTGGGGTTTTTGCTTCACCGACCATATTTGTTTCCAAAATTCTTCCACTTCTTCTGCTGTTGGTGCTGCAGTAATATCTATTTTATTTTTACCCAGTTCTTGGTAGATTTTTTTGGGGTTGGATTTGAACTGTTTTCTTTGTTCAAAGAAACGTTGGCGTTTCTCATACCGGCGGATCCTTTGTGCTTTGGCAAGGATATTTTGCTTTAGCTTTGTTTTGCCTCAGGTAAGTCTTTTTCTATAATGCTGTATTTGTACAGTATTTTTGTTTTCTTCTTGTTACTTAGTTGTGTTGATTCTCTACTAATTTCATTGAGAATCAATAGATCTTTTCTCTTTTTTTAATTTTGTCTTGGATATTATTTATCCACAATGTTTGTGTGGGTGGTGGACCTCCTGTTCGGATGGATTTGAGGGAGTATCCTGCTCAGTGATATTGACAGTTGTTTCTGTGGATGTTAGTTCCGTGGCGGCCAGGTTTATGCTATTTATTATTGATGTTGTTTTATTGTCTATTTTGATTTTTGGGAGATATAATCTGTGGTCCATTCTAAGATCTGTTGCCTTCAGTTCTTTGATTATTCTCATTTTTATAGTATCATAATCATTAGGTTTCCCTTCGTTATTCGCAGGTTTTAGATTTGTATCGCCTTCCTTTTCATTCATATGTTTGTCTATGGTGTTCTGGATTGGTGCTTTTTGTACACTACTATACATCTCTACGGTCTGGGTTTGTTGTATTTTGTTTACTTCGTTTTTGCCGGAAATGTTACGTTTGTCCTCGTGTTTTGCTACCTCAGTGTTTATATTATTATTTGGCATTGCTGTGTGACTACTATCTAGATTTTCCTGATGTATTTTTTCCTTTCAATTGTTCTATTTCTATTTTTGATATTTTTTTGGCTTTTAGAATATATCTTCTTATGTTAGCTAGTTCATTGTTTTATCGAGGTCTATATTTACATTATTTTTCTTCCATATTTTATATGTATGTGTTGTTGCGTTTTCGTTTTTTGGGTAGAGCACTGCTGTGAAATAGGCGTGTAAGATCGGAATGTGTTCCTCACGTGTCCATTTATGCCGTTTTGGTTTTGTTTGCGGGACATGAGGAACAACGTCCGGCCCTTTATTTTGACCATCATCATTTTTGCAGGGTACCGGTCCGTTCATTTCTGTTGTCAGATTGTTTTGCACGTGCACGTCTTCGTACTTTTTGCATAACAAGTTTAAAGTACGCACTTCTCGGTTGTTATTCTTGGGTGGAATAATACCGGTACTATTTAATGTATTTGTAATTTTTTTGTACATGGTGTTTTGGGCCGGAGATGGTCTGGTGTTGATGTACCAAGCGTGTTAACGTGTGCTGTGCGAGCAGTGGAGATGATATCCAGTTAAAATACATCATCATATTTGGAAAAATATAAATAATTTTCAATGAGTATTACTTATTGGGATATAGTCCAACCCTTTGTCAGCTATGTTTGGCTACATGCGGTGTTTTTATTTCCGATGCTTTTGGATAAATTTCGGAGCAGTGATTTATCTTTCTCACATGTTAAACGTCCCCCGGTACTTATTATTATTATTATTATTATTATTATTGTTCAGTAGTTTTATTTTTATAACGTGCTTTCACTTCACTACCGAGCGCAGCTCTGTGCGCCTTGGGTATGTGCTGTGGTTTGCTGTGGTGCTCTTATGTTTACAGTATCGAAAGTGTTTTGCGTAGAATGTGTGCAGTACCCAGTAGTGCAATTTTCTGTATGTTATATATATATATATATATATATATATATATATATATATATTTGTAAGTCCTGGTGTTTTGTTATGTATTTTTCTGAATATTTTTTTTTATTATACTTAAGGCACCTACTATGATAGGAATTGTTTCTGTTTTCAGATTCCATCTTCGAGTTAGTTCTATTTCCAGGTCTTTGTATTTTGAAAGTTTCTCCATTTCTTTTTGGGAAATGTTGGCATCTGCTGGTATTGATGCATCAATTAGAAAACATTATTTTCCTTCTTGATCTTTGACAACTATATCTGGTCTATTAGTCTTAATTTCTCTATCTGTGTATCTGTGTGTATTGGCATATCCCAGAGTATGGTTGCTTTCTCGTTTTCTGTGACCTTTTCTGGCGTGTGTTTATACCATCTTTTTTCTGTTGTTCTTTCATAGTGTTGGCATAGCTTCCAGTGTATATAGGTCCCAGCTCTGTCGTGTCTGTGAATATATTCCTTCTTAGCCAGGACTGGGCAGCCAGAGATAATATGATTTATTGTTTCTTGTCCATCTCCAGATATTCTACAGTTACTTGTTATATTTCTTTTCATTATGTGTTTTTGGTAATTTCTGGTGGGGAGGCTTTGGTCTTGTGCAGCAATTAAAAATCTTCAGTCTCTGCATTAAGTCCTGAGCTTCTCAGCCATTGCTGGGATTTTTCTCTGTCTATTTCTTTCGCATTTAGTTTAGCCCAGTATTTACCATGTAGGGGCTTTTCTTGCCATCGTTTTATCATGGTTCGTTGCTGTTCTAGTTTTAGTTTGGATTTCATTTGTTTTATAGCTTTTGTTGTTTCTTCTTCTTCTTCTTCGTATTTGTTAGGTAGATTGATTTCTTGTTTGTATTTGTCAGCTTCCTTAAATACTGAAAACAGCTTTTTGTTTTTCTCGTGTTTTGTGGCTATTTGTATTAGTTTCCCTTGGTTTTGGAGTAGGTATTTTTACAGTCCTATGGTGGTTATTTTATAATAGTTTTCTAGCTGTATAAGACCCCTGCCACCTTCTGTGCGTTGTATATATAGCCTTTCTATGTCAGATTTTGGGTGGTGCATCCTATATCCTGTCATTATTTTTCTTGTTTTCCTGTCTATTTTACATAGTTCGTTTAGTGTCCAGTTAAGGATGTTGTAGCTATAGCTTATAACTGAGACAGCTAAAGTGTTGATACCCATTATCTTGTTTTTAGCATTAAGCTCTGTTTTTAGTATTGATCTAACTCGTCTATAGTACTCTTTCTTTATTTTTTCTTTCATTTGTGTATGTTGTATCCTATCTAGTTCATTGACTCCTAAATACTCGTATGGTTGGCTTTCGTCTAGATCTCTTATTTCATTGGCTTTATCTAGTGTTATATTGCTGCTTTTAACTAATTTACCTCTTTTCAGGGTTGCTTTGGCACATTTTTGTAATCCGAATTTCATATCTATTTCCTTGGTAAAGCTGTGTACTGTCTGTAGTAGTTTTTCTAGCTCTTAGTCGTTTTTAGCATATAATTTTAGGTCATCCATATATAGAAGGTGGCTGACTGTTTTTCCGTAGCATTTGTAACCGCATCCAGTTCTATTTAGCAATTCTGTTAAAGGTGTGAGTGCCAGGCAGAACAGGAGTGGAGAGAGCGTGTCTCCCTGGAATATTCCTCTTCTAATGGGGATGGCTTTCGTTTTCACAAGTCCCTCTTTTGTTTGGAGCTGTAGCACTGTTTGCCATTTGTTCATTGAGTGCCATATGTATTTTATAATAATTGGTGCCACCTTGTTTATGGCTAGCGTTTCCAGAATCCACGTGTGGGGAACACTGTCGAAGGCCTTTTGGTAGTCCACCCAGGCCATACTGAGGCCTTTCTTCTTTCTGCGGCTGTCTTCAGTTATGGCTTTATTGATCAATAATTGATCTTTACAGCCGTATGAGCCCTTGCAGCATTCCTTCTGCTCTTCTGGAAACAGGTTGTTATTTTCCAGGTGTTTACTCAATCTCTGCGATATTATTGCAGTAAAGGCTTTGTAGATCGTAGGGAGACAGGTTATAGGTCTATAGTATTGTGGTTTCACCGTTTCCGTGGATTTGGGGATTAAGATGGTTTTTCCTTTTGTGAGCCATTCAGGCATTGTCTCTGGCTCTGCTAGTATGTTAAAATTTTCTGCCAGCTTTTTATGCATTCCTGGCAGGTGTTTTAACCAGAAATTGGGGATCTTGTCGTGTCCAGGTGCCTTCCAGTTGCTTAGACTTTGCAGTGTCTGGGTGACGTCTTCAGTTGTTATAGGGGCCCAGAGTTGCTCAGGTGCTAAGTTCGTTGTTTTAATGGTCCTTTTCTGGGGTTGTTGCCTCACCGACCATATTTGTTTCCAGAATTTCTCTAGTTCTTCTGCTGTTGGTGCTGCAGTAATGTCTATTTTATTTTTACCCAGTTCTTGGTAGAGTTTTTTGGGGTTGGATTTGAACTGTTTGTTTTGTTCAAAGAAACGTTGGCGTTTCTCATACCGGCGGATCCTTTGTACTTTGGCAAGGATGTCTTGCTTTAGTTTTTCTTTTGCCTCAGGTAAGTCTTTTTCTATAATGCTGTATTTGTACAGTATTTTTGTTTTCTTCTTGTTACTTAGTTGTGTTGATTGTTTACTAATTTCATTGAGAATCGATAAATCTTTTCTTTTTTTTCAATTTTGTTCTGGATGTTTTTTATCCACAAGGTCTGTTTGGGTGGTAGAACTCCTGTTCGGATGGGTTTGAGTGAGTATCCTGCTTCTTTTGTGTCTGCAGTGGCTGCCGCATATATTATGACGTTTAGCTCAGTGATATTGCCTGTTGTTTCTGTGGTTGTTAGTTCCGTGACGGCCAGGTGTATGCTATTTATTATTGATGTTGTTTTATTGTTTATTTTGATTTTTGGGAGATATAATCTGTGGTCCATTCTAAGATCTGTTGTCTTCAGTTCTTTGGTTATTCTCATTTTCATAGTATCGTAATTATTAGGTTTCCCTTCGTTATTCCCAGGCTTTAGATTTGTTTTGCCTTCCTTTTCATTGATATGTTTGTCTGTGGTGTTCTGAATTGGTGCTTTTTGTACACTATTATACATCTCTACGGTCTGGGTTTGTTGTTTTTTGTTTACTTCGTTTTTGTCGGAAATGTTACGTATGTCCTCGTGTTTTGCTATCTCAGTGTTTATATTATTATTTGGCATTGCTGTGTGACTACTATCTAGATTTTCCTGATGTATTTTTCCTTTCAATTGTTCTATTTCTATTTTTGATATTTTTTTGGCTTTTAGAATATATCTTCTTATGTTAGCTAGTTTGTTAGGGTTCATTGTTTTATCGAGGTCTATATTTACATTATTTTTCTTCCATATTTTATATGTATGTGTTGTTGCGTTTTCGTTTTTGGGGTAGAGCACTGCTGTGAAATAGGTGTGTAGGATCGAAATGTATTCCTCACGTGTCCATTTATGCCGTTTTGGTTTTGTTTGCGGTCCTTTATTTTGACGGTCATCGTTTTCGTAGAGTACCGGTTCGTTTATTTCTGTTGTCAGATTGTTTTGCACGTTCAGATCTTCGTATTTTTTTCGTAACAAGCTTACAGTACGCACTTCTCGGTTGTTATTCTTGGGTGTAATAATACCGGTGGTATTTAATCTGTTTGTAATTTTTTATTATTAATAATATTATTATTATTATTATTATTATTATTGTTGTTGTTATTATTATTATTATTATTATTATTATTATTATTATTATTGTTATTATTATTATTATCATTATTATTATTATTATTAATTATTATTATTATTATTATTATTATTATTGTTATTGTTGTTATTATTATTATTATTATTATTATTATTATTATTTATTATTATTATTATTATTATTATTATTTATTATTATTATTATTATTATTATTTATTATTATTATTATTATTATTATTATTATTATTATTATTATTTATATTATTATCATTATTATTATTATTATTATTATTTATTTTTATTATTATTATTATTTTATGTTTGACTTTTGTTTTGCATTTGTACAAGTTGTACCCTAACCCTAACCCTAACCCTAACCTTAACCCTAACCCTAACCCAGAGACCTCAAGAGACAACAAGTTAGAAGTTCATGTAGGTGTTATTCCTAGAGTACCATATATTTGGATTTGTACAGTTTTGTTCAAGTGAATGTTTAAGAAACCATAAGAAAATTATGTTTGCTTTAAAATTTGAGATCACATAGACAGTATTTTACGTAGGATATGGGCAGTTCCCATGAGCATTATCTTTTGAACTTCAGCCATTTTGGGGTTTCCTGGTATCTGAGCTAGGTAGTAATCAACCCGTTTCGCTGTCATTCCCAGGGCACCTATGACAATAGGTATTGTTTTCGTCTTCAAATTCCACATTTTGCTAATTTCTATTTCAAGATCTTTATATTTGCTCAGATTTTGGTAGGTCTTGACAGATACGTTTATATCGATTGTGACAGTCATATCAATGAGGAGGCATGATTTTTGTCTGAAGTCTTTCAGTATGATGTCTGGACTATTTGCATCTCTCTTTCTGTCAGTTTGAATGGTGAAGTTCCAGAGCAGTGAGATGTTATCATTTTCAAGTACTGGGGGTGGTTTGTGTTCCCACCAGTCTTTATCATGGGGCAAGTCCAGGTTTTTGCAAATTACCCAATGAATTTATTGTGCGGCTCTATCATGCTTGTTGAGATACTATGTAGGCGCAAGCAGACTGCACATGGAGACAACATGATCGATGGTCTCATTTTGTTGTTGGCATATACGACATAATGGGGAGCTGCCGTTCTTTAATATGTTGGCCTGGTAGTTCTTTGTAGGTAGGCATTGATCTTGGGCTGCTATGATAAACCCCTCTGTTTCTGATTTCAGGCCAGAGGCCATTAATCATTAGTGGGTAAGGGCTTTGTCAATATCTGCATTATTCGCTCTCTTTGGTTATTTGCCATTGAGAGGTTTTCCATGCCATTTTTCAGTCATAATATCTAAGGCAGCAATTTTTGCACGGGTTTTCAAGCGCTTAGCTTTTTCTGCAGGTGTTTCTAGTTCGTCTAATTCTTGAGTTTGTTGCAATTGGAATTCACTTAGATAGTCCTTTGCCTGTTTTGTTACTGAGTAAGATGCTTTCTTGCTTTCATGTTTTAAGACAAGTTTTAGCATCCAGTCCTCAGAGTTTTTCAGATAGGTGTCTAGGCCAATTGTGGCTACCTTCATTGATAATGCCAGCTGTAGAAGTCATCGGCCTCCCTCTTTTCTTGGTAGATAAAGACGTTCTATATCTGCCTTAGGGTGGTGCATTCTATGCATTGTCAACAGTTTTCGTATTTTTCTGTCAACATTACATATTTCAGTAATTGACCAGTTAACGATGTTGAAACTGTAAGTCACGACTGGTATGGCTAGAGCATTGATCGCTTCGATCCTGTTTCTCGCGTTCAGCTCTGTCTTCAGTATTGCTCTCACTCTGCGATAACATTCTCTTCTGATCCTTTCCCTCATCAGTGAGTGCTTGATATTGTCCCCTTCAATTACCCCTAGGTATTTGTAGCTCTCCGCTGGTTCTAACTCTTTTATGACATTTCTAACTCTTTTATGACATTTTATCACATTAGATGTATTTGTCATTTTTCCTTTGATAAAGGTAGCTTTTGCACATTTATCAAGGCCAAATTGCATCCTGATGTCATCACTGAATTGTTTAACAATCGCTAGTAGGCCTTTGAGTTGTTGGTCATTTTTTGCAGAGAGTTTTAAATCATCCATGTAAATGAGATGATTTATATTTTTATCAAATATTTTATAACCATATTGTACATCATTGAACAATTTTGAGAGCGGTATTAGGGCTAGACAGAAGAGGAGTGGTGATAGTGAGTCACCCTGGAAAATGCCACATGAAATTCTTACATCTCCAGCATTTAGAAATTCATTGTCATTGTTCAACATCAGTGTGGTTCTCCATGATCCCATACTTACAGATAAAAAGTTTCGCAGAGTAGGAGCTATTTTATACATTTCCAGACATTTCCTAATCCAGCTATGTGGTAGGCTATCAAATGCCTTTTTATAGTCTATCCAGGCTATTGACAAGTTTTTGTGTCGCTTGTGACAATCTTCTAAGATCATCTTATTGATGAGTAGCTGATCTTTACAACCATAAGATCCACGTTTACACCCCTTTTGCGCATTAGGGAATATGCTACTTTCTATTAAAAAACTATAGGTGTACTCGGTTAGGACAGATGTTAGCGTCTTGTACATTGTTGTTAAGCAGGTTATGGGGCGCTAATATTTTGGTTCGTTTGTTTCCTCATTTTTTGGAAGCAGGAATGTTAAACCATTAACTAGCCAAGAGGGCATCAAACTAGGATTTTGCAAAACATCGTTGTAAAGTTTTGTAAGCAGTTCATGGCTTTCTGGGAAGGCATTCAACCAGAAGTTAGGAATGTTATCCTTTCCTAGAGACTTCCATTTGCTTGACCTCCTGAGAGCAGATCTTATATCTTCTACCTTGACCCCCTCCCACTTTTGCTCCTCTAAGGAGTCTAGGTCTGTAGATATTGTTCAATCCAAGGGGCCTTTTCATTGTGTGTTTTATCTTCTGCCCAGATTTTATTCCAAAATTCTTGCACTTCTTCTATTGATGGGACAGACTTTATTGTTACTGGTGTTTTCCCTATCTTCCTGTAGAAATTTTTGGGGTTATTTTTGAACATGTTATTATCTCGGAAGATTCTAACACGCTTTTCATACCTTGTTATGCGGGCAGCTTTAGCACATACCTTATTATTATTATTATTATTATTATTATTATTATTATTATTATTATTATTATTATTATTATTATTATTATCATCATCATCGTTATTATTATATACTCTTGACTGTATTGTACTATTTTACTTGTTTCAGTCATTTGACTGTGGCCATGCCGGAGCACCGCCTTTATTCGAGCAAACTGACCCCAGGACTTATTCTTTGTAAGCCTAGTACTTATTTTATGGGTTCCTTTTGCATAACCGGTAAGTTACAGGGACGTAAAGACACCAGCATCGGTTGTGAAGTGATGTTGGGGGATAAACACAGACACACAAACACACACACACATATACATATATATGCACATATATACGACGGGCTTCTTTCAGTGTCCTTCTAGCAAATCCACTCACAAGGCTTTGGTCGGCCCAAGGCTAGAGTTGAAGACACTTGCCCAGCTTCTAACGCGGAGATGTACAACAGTGTCAGCTGCTCACTACCAGTGAACTGAGGTAACACCTTTTATTTTCCGAGTAACTTCCGGAGTATTCGAGCGGTTCCAATCTCTGATGTTTTTTGCAACTGCTCTACCTTTATTGCAGCCCTATTTGTTCCACGTACTTCTCGAGACTTTTGCTCACTGTTCCCAGGGCTCCGACAATTATTGGTACTGTTGCTACCTTTTTCATAGACCACAACTGCTTAACTTCCCAAGCTAACCTGTCATATCAGTCGAATTTTCTTTCTTCCTTATCGCATACTTTGTTGTCATCTGGGCATGCTATGTCTATGATCCAGCATAGTTTGTCTACTTTCTCATTTAAGACTTCGGCTTCCTATTCTCAATCGCATGGTCGCACTGTATCACAAAATCCCACAGGATCTTTGAATTTCTATTTTCGACAATGCGTTATGGTTTGTGGTCGCACCAACGTTTGCTCTGTCAAGTCCATACTTGCTACGAAGTGTCCAATGGACAAGCCAGGCTATATTGTCGATGCGTCTCTTATGTTGCTTCTGGGTCAGTGGCGTACATTGTCTCGTAATAAGCCATACGATTTCACCGTTTTGTCCACAGATTCTACACTTAACACTTTCTGATGTGCTGACTATTCTGCATTATATGTAGCGTGTTCTTAGTGCTTGCACTTGGTTAGCACAGATTAGAGCCTCCCTTTCCGCTTTTAAATCACTTTTAGTCATCCACAGCCATCTTTTTTCTCTGTCTTATCTTCAACATCCCTATGAAACTGACCATGCATTCTTTTCTTGACCCACCTATTTTCAGTTTCGTTCGTTTTCAATTTCTTGCACATTGCTTTATCTTTGCAATCTTTCATCCTACACAAGCCTGACCTCCTTACCTCTAGTAATAGCGGTTCTGTGGCATTTTTACACACAATGTTATATGTTGTTTTCTTCTGCTCTAATGTTGTATTCGCATCCAATAAGTCCTCTTCCCCCTCTTTTTCTTGTCTGTGTCACTTTCTGGGTGGAGTGTCCCATATCTAGTTGGCAACTTCTTTGTCTTTCTTTCTAAGCTATTTGGTTCGTCTGCCGTCCATGCGATAACCCCTGCTCCATAACTAAGGAGTGAAACCGCCCAGCTGTTGATTGCTTTAATCTTATTCTGTTTGTTTAATTTCGATTTAAGGATCATTCTCAATCTGCGCAAAAACTCCACCTTAAATTTGTGTGTCATTTCTTTCTCCATCAATTTCCCAATTTTCAAAATACCTATCGCTCGCCTCTTTTATATGCTTCATAATCTTCCCTGGCGGTATTGTTAGTCCGTCCATACATTTGACTTTACCTCTCTTCAAGACTAACACGCCACACTTTCTCAGTCTGAACTCCGTTCTGATATCAGCGCTGAAAGTATACAGCGTATCAACGAGGGAACTCACTTGGGTTTCATATTTACCACAAAGTTTGAGGTCATCCATGAATAACAGATGGTTGTCTTTTTGTTGGCAACTGTTGAATACATATCCAGCTTTTGCTTTCCTCAGGATCAGTGTTAGTGGTATCAAGCAGAGTACAAAGATCAGCGGGGAGAGGCAATTCCCTTGGAAGATGCTTCTCCTAATTTCTACTTTCCCTAAACTTCTTCCGTATGCTATCAGGTCCGTCCTCTAACAAGCTATACTTTTTCCAAGCAATCGCTCAACATTTGATGCAATACCAAATAGGTTGATACAGTCCATAATCCAAGAATGTGGGATCATATCGTACGCCTTACGATAGTCCATCCATGACATGGCTAATTTAGTTTTCTTTTTCTTGCAGTGTCTAAGTACAGTTTTGTCTATCAGGAGTTGATCTTTGCTTCATCTGCACTTACATTTGCAACCCTTCTGGAAATGTAGCAGGACTCCATTTTTCTCAATGTTCGTACATTGACTCTGTGAGTATTTGAGTCAATAACTTCCACATAAATGGCAAACAGGTTATCGACCTGTAATTGTCTACCGTATTGCCTTTTTCCGATGTTTTTCAAGCGCAGAACAGGCCTACGCAATGTGAACCACTCTGGTGTTACTTGGTCGGCATTCAACAAGGTGTTGAGTTGCGCAGCTATTCGTGCATGACATTCACCGATTCTTTTGATCAAGAAGCCTTGACTCCATCTGGTCCCGGGGCAATTGCTCATTCTTTTGCCCATTTCATTCACTTCTCTAAATGAAATGATAAGTTCTGTCTGTTTTGGACAGACTACTGTTTGTTTCAGTTCATGCAACCATTCAGTATCTTTGACTTTGCCCCAAATCTCACTGCAGAACCTTCGACTTTCATTATTATCTGGCATCAACATTTCATCTATATACTCTCCATTTAGTTCTTTATAGAATCATTTCTGATCTACTCTGAATAATCTATTCTGGTAGTAACTCATCATTCTTTGGTCGTATCTTACCATCTCTTCTTTCTTTGCAACGAGGCGTTGTTTCAGTTCCTCCATTACCACTTTCAGGCACTTTCTTTCAGTATTATACTTCCTTCTCATCACCCTGTATTTTTGTTCACTCTTATGCTCCTCTTTTTCTTTTCGGTCTAACAGACAGATTCTCTTCGAGAACATGTCTAACTCTGCCTGTATTCTTCTTTTCCACCATGGATCTTTTCTTTTGTCACTTCCATTATGTTTCTTTTTCTTGACATCAACACTCACATTTCCTGCTACAGCAATACTTGCTACCTTGATCAAAATATTTGTTTCTGTGATGTTGCTTAATCTGATGTATTTCAGAATTTCATTGACATTTTTCGTTTCTTGATTCAATTTCCATCGATCAACCATTTTAAGGCTGCAAATAATGTCGCTATCGTTTTCCTGTAGTCTTGCCTTTATTCCGTCGTAGATTGTCTTTTTTTCATCTGTCATATTGTCATTACTTATATTGTTAGATCATCTATATGTGTCTCATCTAGTAAACTACCACTGCTCCTTTCCTGGGCTGTCGATATCCAGAAAGGGACCACCACACACGGCGAAGATGGAACAAGCAGACAGATGCAGTGGTCATGGAGTGTTTCTACCTGAGCAGCCCGGTAGATAAGAATGGTGCTCAAATTAGGGGTTACTGACGACGTATCTATGATCATTGGGGAGAAAAGGGATTGCTTCAACATAACGGAAGAGAGACTGTGACCAAGCACGAGCAATAAGAAAAAAAATAGTTGGTTCACAGAGGTAGAGCACGAATCTATGAATAGACGGGTCTTGGAAAATAGCAGCAGAGATAACGATGAAAATCATCATTATTATTATTATTATTATTATTATTATTCAGTAGTTTTATTTTTATAACGTGCTTTCACTTCACTACCGAGCGCAGCTCTGTGCGCCTTGGGTATGTGCTGTGGTTTGCTGTGGTGCTCTTATGTTTACTGTATTGAAAGTGTTTTGCGTAGAATGTGTGCAGTACCCAGTAGTGCAATTTTCTGTATGTTATATATATTTGTAAGTCCTGGTGTTTTTGTTATGTATTTGTCTGAATATTTTTTTATTATACCTAAGGCACCTACTATGATAGGAATTGTTTCTGTTTTTAGATTCCACATTCGAGTTATCTCTATTTCCAGGTCTTTGTATTTTGAAAGTTTTTCCATTTCTTTTAGAGAAACGTTGTCATCTGCTGGTATTGAAACATCAATTAGAAGGCATTTTTTTCCTTCATGATCTTTGACAACTATATCTGGTCTATTTGCCTTAATTTCTCTATCTGTGTGTATTGGCATATCCCAGAGTATGGTTGCTTTCTCGTTTTCTGTGACCTTTTCTGGCGTGTGTTTATACCACCTTTTTTCTGTTGCTATTCCATAATGTTGGCATAGCTTCCAGTGTATATAGGTCCCAGCTCTGTCGTGTCTGTGAATATATTCCTTCTTAGCCAGGACTGGGCAGCCAGAGATAATATGATTTATTGTTTCTTGTCGATCTCCACATATTCTACAGTTACTCGTTATATTTCTTTTCATTATGTGTTTTTGGTAATTTCTGGTGGGGAGGCTTTGGTCTTGTGCAGCAATTAAAAATCCTTCAGTCTCTGCTTTGAGTCCTGAGCTTCTCAGCCATTGCTGGGATTTTTCTCTGTCTATTTCTTTCGCATTTAGTTTAGCCCAGTATTTACCATGTAGGGGCTTTTCTTGCCATCGTTTTATCATGGTCCGTTGCTGTTCTAGTTTTAGTTTGGATTTCATTTGTTTTATAGCTTTTGTTGTTTCTTCTTCTTCTTCTTCGTATT
Organism: Octopus bimaculoides; assembly: GCF_046866305.1. Taxonomy (NCBI): domain Eukaryota; kingdom Metazoa; phylum Mollusca; class Cephalopoda; order Octopoda; family Octopodidae; genus Octopus; species Octopus bimaculoides. Next base: position 7,201,609 of record NC_142956.1, read on the forward strand.
TGTTAGGTAGATTGATTTCTTGTTTGCATTTGTCAGCTTCCTTAAATACTGAAAACAGTTTTTTGTTTTGCTCGTGTTTTGTGGCTATTTGTATTAGTTTCCCTTGGTTTTGGAGTAGGTATTTTTGCAGTCCTATGGTGGTTATTTTATAATAGTTTTCTAGCTGTATAAGACCCCTGCCACCTTCTGTGCGTTGTATATATAGCCTTTCTATGTCAGATTTTGGGTGGTGCATCCTATATCCTGTCATTATTTTTCTTGTTTTCCTGTCTATTTTACATAGTTCGTTTAGTGTCCAGTTAAGGATGTTGTAGCTGTAGCTTATAACTGGGACAGCTAAAGTGTTGATACCCATTATCTTGTTTTTAGCATTGAGCTCTGTTTTTAGTATTGATCTAACTCGTCTATAGTACTCTTTCTTTATTTTTTCTTTCATTTGTGTATGTTGTATCCTATCTAGTTCATTGACTCCTAAATACTTATATGATTGGCTTTCGTCTAGTTCTCTTATTTCATTGGCTTTATCTAGTGTTATATTATTATTATTATTATTATTATTATTATTATTATTATTATTATTATTATTATTATTATCATTATCATTATCATCATCATTATCATCATCATCATCATCATCATCATCATCATCATCATCATCATCATCATCATCATCATCATGTCTTCCACGGTCACTTTTATATCCGAAGAGTAGCCTGAATTTGGATTTAATTTCTTCTGTATCGTTTACTGTTGCTGTTGGTAGTGGTGGTCGTGGTGGTGGAGGTAGTCACGGATTTTCACGCCTTTCCTTGAGTGGAAGTATGTTTTATTGCTTTTGTATTTATCGTTGTTGTGGTGGGTGCTGCTACCGCCCTGTTTGTAATTACAGTAGATTTTGCATTGGAAGCAGCGATGCACAGCGAGTCATTTCACCACTGTGAATTTCACCACTGTGAATTTCACCACTGTGATGTAGAAAGTTTTGAGACTATCTATTTTGCCAAAGGTATAACATCTGCGTTTCCTACCCTTCACGACCACCGGCATCTTCCAAACAATCTCCGAAAGACAAAACGTTTGGTATGGAAACCACATCTTCTGGAACAACTAAAGCTTGGAATTCCATAACTTGTTTTTTTTTAAATTTTGATGGGGATTTGATTTCATGCTTATTATTTCCCCGTGCTTGTCCCTATGAGGAGGTACGTTTGTGACCCTCACTTTCGTTACAAAACGTTCCATATCTAAGGGTAGTATCGCGAACTAAGGTGCAGGTCGTTGTATCCATCCTACGCACATCCTCTTTATTGCTACGTATGGCCACCATGGTCCCCTGATGCATTCCTTGGGAGATATACACTACGGAACGCTATACATCTTCAATATATCTTTTCTATTTCGGTTGGGGAAGGGAATTGTAGCATCGTTTCTGTGCGATTGATGCTCTTATAGATTATTGTTATTCTATTGGTGCACATCATTATCTCTTCTGGGAATGCTATGGCCCCAGGGGGAACAATATTGTTCCTATGCTTTTTATGATATCCACTTTCTCTTCAAGTAAAAGGACGACCCCCCCCCCACTTTGTAACGTTCGCGAATGATGATTTTTTTATCTATGGTTTTTCATCGTTATTATTGTTGTTGGTGTTGTTGCTGCTACCCTTGTAGATTATGTTAGTGTTGTTCTCATTCATGTTATTGTTGTTGTTGTCTCAATTGTGGCTGCTGCTGTCGACGTTACAGTTGTAGTTATTGTTGTTGCTAAAGCTCTCAGCACCATTGTTGATATCCCTATCGCTGCTGCTGATGACACTATTATTGTTGCTGTTGTTTAGTTAGCGCTGCTGTTATTGTTGTAGTTCATACTAAAACTAGTGCTATCATTGTTGCCGTCGTCGTCGTCGTTGATGTTGCTTACTGTTTTGGCTTTCATTGTTTGTAGTTTCTTTTATACTTGCAATAGGAGAGACAACCGTCTCGTATGGCTGACTACTATGGTAGATCGCTTAAGTACGACGTAAGAGGTGAGGCGAATACATTTCCTTCTAAAACTATTCCTCTATTTAAATTCGTGGAAAAAGAAGTTAATAGAAGATAGGTATGGGAAAATTCTCGGAACGAGCTAATGGCAGTTTCGTCATTAGAATTGGGTTAATCTTCTTCAGTTGTAATCAATATAACAGTGGTTGACAGTATTGGAGAAGTTTCACAATCACAAGCCTGCCAAAGGACAGACCACCGATAGACTATATATACACAACTCATGTATAATTATTTCCGATGGATTCGTCATTGGAAACATTGAACAATTAATGATTTTCGCATACGTATACCGGCATTAATGTTCAACCTACACGAAAGTTTTTAATTGTGAAATGTATGCACCTAAAACGTTATATTTACATGTATGTGCACCTTGTTGACAAGCGTTTCTTACTAGCTTTGACGTCAAAATTTTGCCGTTTATCATTGTGCAATCCCCAAACCTTACAAATTTGAATACGAGTAAGTATATGTAATAAACATGTAAAAAGTATATCTATATATGTGCAAGAGAGATGAAATTCCACAAATGCGGATAATACGAAATGTGTTGAATACAATAGACTCCACAATCAGGTTTATACGACCAGAATGTACACACAAAAATGTGTACATTACAGCTTTTTATGCGTACATACATATACGTCTATATACATGTGTGTGTGTGTTTTTGTGTGCAAGTATACGTATGTGGATGTGTGTGGATATACAGGACCACATAATGACATAGACTGAAACAAAAATATGTACACTAACTCATGAATATACTAAAAAAATACTGACTATAGTTATGGAAATGTTATCGTTTTCCAATCAGCGACATTTGTTTTACGAAATGTGTTGTATTTATATTTTGGTCTACCATTGTACGGTGAATATTTGCATAATAAATGTATAAATTATATCACAGAAGTTCATGTTCAATACTACAGTTAGCTTAATAAATGTCAGTATTTTCATCATAAACATCAGTATCTATCCTCAAAAGGCAATTCACGACTAGACATTTAGTGAATATATGGTCCTTATGTAGGAGATGCCCTTGGTTTATGTGAGGGAAATCTGTCATTTTTGGTGTTCCTGATTTTTTATCCTATTTAGAAATACATAAAACTATTCCGTGTTAAATACGAAGTCTTGTACATATACTCCCACTCTGTTAAAAAACTAACCATAAGATATATTTATGAAAATAATAAAGAATGGTATCAAGGGGAACTGACTGCGATTATATTGAAAAAGTAGATTTGTTTCGCTACGTAACAAATAAAATCGTGAAATGAAAGTCCTTTCTTTTATACTGTTGCCAGTAAACATTTCTGTTGCAAAACGAAAATGGGTGCGCGTTTCTGTAATTGTTGCTCCTGTTCTATTTAGTAAACTCTTCAGGGGACTCGGGTTTCGTTCTCACATTATAATGCGCCAAACTTTCATCATTAGAATATGAGGTGGAATTGCACGTGGATTTTGTTCATTTAAAAACTCCACTGGAACATTTATAGCTCATATTCATTATATTGATTATCATGTTGATCATGATAATCCTCCTCCTCCTCCTCCTCCTCCTCCTCCTCTCCCTCCTCCTCCTCCTCCTCCTCCTCCTCCTCCTCTCCCTCCTCCTCCTCCTCCTCCTCCTCCTCATCATCATCATCATCATAGTCATTATTATCATCGTCATTAATATCTGCGCCCTCATCGCCGTCAACAGCATCCTCTTCCTCGTCGTCATCTTCAATGTCGTCATCGTCATCATCAGTTATCGAACCATTGCTGTTATGTTCGTTCGTTAGACCCGGTTATGAGCTGCAGAATGCCTTTGTTAAGTTTCAGTGTTTCACTAACATTCGTAACTCAACACAATCAGGTAGATTACCAATGTAAGTTATGTAAATCAAAGGAGGCAGTTTGTTCATTATTGCTAATGTTAACTGAATTTACAATAAATAAAGCTGACTAGATCATCGTGCAGTATTTTTCTTTATTAACATTGGTGAATCCTCGAATTACATTATCTGTCTGGAGAAAGTCATTTCCAAATATCAAAAGCTTTTCACTAAAAAGATGACCATTTTACATAATTTCCTTTAGAAGTTCGTCATTTATACGAAGTGTGTTAATTGATAAAGTAGTGCATTTATCAACAACGAACGGTCGGGTACCATTCAATTCTCAGTGCACAGTTGGTCATGCCTTAAGGAGACCAGCAGTTATTGTTATATAAGGAAGACTATCCTACCTCTCCTACATACAAAGTTCAGCAGTGTAAAGTTGTAAACGTAGTTTTCTCCAAGATCTACCAGATGCAACTGAAACGAATAAATGCTTCCTCACTGTCAATGGCATCAACTATTCTCTCAAACACAACTATCTGTCGGAAATTAAGTCTTTTGATTCCCTACATAACTTAAGATCGGTCCTCCAAAATATTCGTTTGAACATTAGATAGAAAATTAAGACCTGGGTCTGGTAGGCCTAATGTTGTACAACTAAAACCATGCAATCACAGTATCAAATCTAATCCCTGTATGAATTTGTAAAGGAAATTTAAAAGTAGATTCGCTCAAAGTCTTCAATGAATTATCTTCATCCAGCTGATACAGTTCAACAGGGTATTTAAGCATGTCAACTGCATACATCGAGGCATAGTTTCGCCTCAAGTGAGATGCATGAAACATCAATACCTGCAGATTCTTCTAGCGATCTCATTCACTTACCATCTTAACTAGGTAAAGTATGCTTTTCTGCTGCTTTCGATAATGCTTCAAATACTTCAAAATTTCCATTTATAGTTGGTAAATCGTTAATGTTTAAAGCTACTCGAATATAGAATAGTAATAGAGGAAGATGAAATCTGCCGGGCGGAGATAAGAAATCTTGGGCTGACAGAAGAAGAAGAACAACAACAGCACCAACAGGAACAATAATAACAACATGACTGCGAAGTTAGCTATAGTAAATATAGCCTCATATGTAGGTAATAGTGATGAAATTTTATAAAGAGCTGCTAAGAGTAGGAGATAGGGAAACCAAAAAGCCATAGGGGTTAAAAACCTTTAAAAAATGATGCAAGATTATCTGACTGGCAAGAGAAGGCTTTGCACGGTAGATTTCCAAAGGTAATGGTATAAAAAATAATAATGAGACATAGCTGTGGTTTCAGAAAGGAAGGCTAAGAAGGGAAACAGAAATTTTGCTAGTAAAAGCACAAGGTCTGACATTGAGGATTATTTGGATAAAAACCAGGATAGACGAAAATCAGATAGATTCTCTTGGTAGGTTATGGAAAACAATGGGGAACGAGCTACACATGATAACCTGGGTAGAATAATCCAGTGGGAGATATGTAGATAGCTAGAATTTGATCATATTGGATAAGTGATATGAACATAAATCTAGTAAAGTGCTAGAAATAAGATGTTGTGGGATTTTAATATTCAGGCTGAGAGATTAATAGAATCTACATGGCCTCATTTAGTAGTAGTAGACGAAGAGAACTTAAAATTTAATTTACAAACCCGAATGATGAGAAAATCAGTATGAAAATTATACGGAATAGAGCAAAGTACCATGACCTAGCCATTCAGTAACAGAGTCTAGGAAATGTGAGGATAAAACGTATCCCTGTAGTTGTAGCTGCATTAGGAACCATCCCTAAAGGTTTCACAAAGAAATTGAGGAACTAGACATAAAACCTACTTTAGCGTAGCTCCTGGAAACTGAGTTATAAGGGACAGCTAGGATACTTAAGAATGTTTTTGCCATATAAGCTTACTTGTTCTAACCCGATGTTAGGAAGTTTTCTTGTTCTAGTCTAATCTGTTGTGCGTAAATGTAATAATAGCCCTTTCTACTAAATACACAAGGGCTGCTTTTTTTTTTTTTGGGTGGTGGTAACTAGTCGATTACATCGACCCCAGTAAATAGTTGATACTTATTTCATTGATTCCAAAAGGATGAAATGCAAAGTAACCACGGCTTTATATAGTAATAATAATTCTTTCTACTATAAGCACAAGACTTGACATTTGAAAGGAGGGGACTAGTCGATTACATTGACCCCAGTACTCAAGTATTACTTAATTTATCGAACTCAAAAGGATCAAAGACAACGTCGACCTCGGAGGAATTTGAACTCAAGTAACTAGTAATAATAATAATAATAATAATAATAATAATAATAATAATAATAATAATAATAATGAGAATCCTTTCTACTAAATGTACAAAGCCTGAAATGTCTGTCTGGGCTGAGGATATATCAATATGTCAATCGTAATACAAGACATCTATTTTCATTGCTACATCAAAATTGTGACATATGACAAGAACGGTGTGAGTAAAGAATTAGAGACTTACCTGAGAAGAAAGGCAATATTCAGCTGGTCATATATTTTATATTAAGCTCTGATGATGTGCTTTCGTTTCTTTTATCAAAAATTAAGAAATGTAAGTTAATGTATCTATATATAAGCCAACGTCAACCAGGATCTAACTTTTTTCAACCAATCAAACGTACTAAGCATTTTTTATGAGTCGTATATATTTTCTATTGCCTTTCTCAATAGCTTCCACCTCTAACCACATCTCTTTTGACACAATGTCTTATTTGCTTCTATTCATATATATATATAGGTAAATGTGTTGTTGAAAATACACTTAAATTTCAAAAGCTCGTAAATGTTTAAACTACATTTATTCACATATATACCAAACTAGTTTCAACAATATATTTTGTTTATCAACGGTAAAAGTTTAAAATTATAAAGACATTCGTTAAAAGTCTCAATGTTAAGAAATCAAAATGTTTCAATGTTGACAAATTAAATGTTTTAATGTTGACAAATTAAAATGTTTCAATGTTGATAAATTATCATGTTCAAAACAGAAGGTGTACGTTTGAAATGAAAACTGTATATGAATTTGTTAGAATATACAAGTTTCTTTAATTTCAGTGGTGGTCGACAAGTCACACTGGAAAAAACGAATGTGAGAATGAAAATATTAAAAATGGAAATTTGGTTTACGGTTTCTCAGATCTTCTTTGAATAGTCGCTTTGAATTGTAATGGTATGGTTACGGATCAGATGTATTTATAAGTTTTTTTTTTTGTGAATGGATCTCATTTTTGATTCATTAAAAAATCGATGACGCTTTCTTCCGTCCTCAAGCGTGTCGTTCTGCTTGGTTGGTTTCCTTGTGGATACGGTTATAGGTAGTTCCGTGCTCTTAAAGGGTCATTTCCTTGTATTCGCTGAAGTTCGGTTTTGATTAGTTTAGAATAAGGTGACGTCAGCCACTTGTCTTTGTGGAATTTCATAAGGCTGGAGGTGGGGGGTGACGTCAGCATCTTGTGTTTGTGATTTGGAGTTGCCTTAAGTCTATCGCTCAAAGTGAAGCTTGTTTGACCAATGTAGTCTTCACCACAATTTCAACATTTAAGAACGTAGATTAATTTCTTCGAAGAACAGATGAAGTCATATTTTACGGTAAATGTTAGGCCTGACTTAAATTTGTATGTTGAGCCCTCTAAGAGAAAGGTGCAAGTTCCGCAGTTAGGGCAGGTGCAGTTTTTGACTTGTGGGGTTGTATTTTTTGCGAGTAATTTGGCGCTGGTGAGTAATTTTTTTTATAGATTGTAGTTGTCTCTTTTGGATATAGCACTTTAATGTATTCACTTCCTTGTTCTTTTACTGCCTGTTGAATATCTTCTGACTTATGTATTTTGGGTAAGCCGTAAAAGTTACTGGGTTTTGGTTCGAAATTGGTGATGTAGTCTCTTTCGTTGTCAGTGACTGAGTTGTAATGTTTAGAAACCAGGTGGTTAATCTTCTTCATGATGTGGTGGTCTATGTTCGAGCATATTTTATAATAGAAGGTTGTATCCGTCAGTTGTTCCTCAACCAAATCCTTGTAGTATTCCACATCCATGATAACGATTGCACCACCTTCATCTGCTTGTTTAATTATTATTGTTTCATCGTTTTGTATGCGTTTAGGGCAGATATCTCTGATTTGTTAATGTTCGGCCTATCTTTGGTATTTTGTTTTAGGAGGAAGTTTGATAAGATGTCAATATATTGGTCAAGGTAGATATTTCTGTCATTTGGTGGGGTGAAATTTGATTTATTCCTCACTAAAGAATCTTCGGGTTCATTATTATTTTTATTATTAATATTGGTGGTGAAGAATTCCACAAGTCGTAATTTGCGACAGAATTTCTGGATATCTTCCTTTAGTTCATGGGGGTTGACTGTTGGTGTAGGTGTAAATTTCAGGCCTTTTAACAGATGTTGGGTTTCATCATTGTCAAGATCTCTTCTGGAAAGATTAATTATCTTAGGATCTCTATGTGCAGTTGTTTTGGCTATGTTTCCGATGTGTGTTGTCCTGACATTACAAAATGATTTTCTTTCTGTTTATGGTTTCTATTTTTGTTAGTGTTGACTTGAAGTTTGTGTTTTCGTTGTGTTATTTTACCTGGCATTGTTATGTTTGCCGTCCTATGAATATATATGTATACTTATATATACGTATATATATATATATATATATATATATATATATATATATATATATATATATATATATATATATATATATATATAAATATATATATATATATATATACATGTATAAATATATGTATGTATTCATGTATGTATTATGTATGTATGTACTATGTGTGTATGTATGTATGTATGTAGGTATGAATGACCATATACCTAGTTCTATGTGCTGGCTATAAACTCAAACTGCATCCAGGATTAGGGTCTTTCGTTCGGGAGTTCCAGGGTTTGTGGAATCTGGAATCACATGGTAGCCACTATCGTCCCCCGGTCTTCTCTGATCCTGAGTAGTAGAAAATGTCAGTGCCCAACTACAAGTTAACTAATATATGTGATGACAAAGTATCTGAGCACGGAGATGCTGAAACAACCTTCCTTGGTGTCACGACATGACATAAAATTGAAGAATTCTTTGGTTGCATCAGAGATACCTTCTGATGGAAAACCTGCTGTTTGACGTGATTAAAGTTCCTCTCTCTTCGGTCAGCCATTAGGTTCTAATCACAGAGACTCAGAGTGGTACTCGTATGGTACAGGTGTCTATCACTAAAATCTAAGGATGCACCGATATCTCTTTAAGATGACCACATTTGCCATTCAATTTACTGATGGTCCTACAACGAAGGAAGAATGGACGTGCAGGATAAGGTACAACTCCACCTACGTGATATACAAGGGGACCCAGGAATTTTTTTGGAGGTAGTATTGCTCAAGAGTTTTGAAAAAATACTATATAAGTTGGTAATTGCAATTCGTAACAAATGGACTCATTTTAACGTATTCTAAGTGTGTTGTAGGAGACCAGATGTATATGAAACAGTTAAGCTCTGAAAAACATCGGTCCCGACATTCTTTGGTGTCGGCTAAAGTAGAAAGGGTGCTGCCCGGGCAAGTTCGGCAACACCCACGCCTCCACCACTGGTATCTACATATAAATGTAAGCTTGCTGTGTTTATAAGTGGATGGATGGATGGATGGATGGGTTGGTGGATGGCGCGAGGGATGGACGTATGTATAGTTGTAAGCTAGCCGTTCTGTAAAATGTAAACGTTGAATAAGTAGTATGCTTCAAACTCTTACGGGATTCACTTTATTGAGTAAAACCTTTAAAATTTGGGCCACAACAAACTGGCAGGCTTTGGACTCGAACAACTGGCAGAATAAAATTCCGCCATCCTCATCATCATTATCATGATCATCATCTCTATCATGATCATCATGATCATCATTGTTACGTCCGTCAGTTCATATTGCGTCGATCGAAAGGAGTTCATTGTCCAGATATTCTACACATGGATGCCTTTCCTGTCAACAACCATCGACAAACTTCTTCAAGGCTGGACATGTTGACAGTGGTGGCAGAGTGGAGTGGAAGACGGGTCGGAAATACAGAAGATGTCTGTAAGTGCGTAAGTGACTAATGGAAATTTTACATCGCATCTGAAGATAACAGTCGAAAATTTTAATTATAACAATTACAACGATCGAATACGTACATATGACGTGAA